>NC_056726.1:899579813-899740754 GCF_019279795.1 Protopterus annectens | reverse complement strand
TTTTTAGAAATTTAAATAAACATGTTATTCTATCTCTATCATCCAAGCCAGATTCTTGATCATTTTGATGTTTCTAAACCTGTCTTTTGTCTTTATGAGGCTTTATATTTATTTATTTGACTTTTTCTGGGTTAGTCTAACTGAGCAAAAGCCCTTTTTCAGCAAAGTATGTTAGGCTGCCGCCCTGCCCCATTTTTACTAAGGGTATATTCTGGTTACACAATATTTAACTGTGTTCCATCCTCTATAATTTTCACAGTGTCTTGAAGTGAGGGAAATCTTGGCAAATTATGACATCAGATATTAAAGTAAGTACTAAAGCCATGCTACTCCTTCTAGTCTGATGGACACATCTTAATTCCACTTTCCTCTTGTTATTTGTTTTATATTTACAAATATATGGTGCCTTGTTAAGTGTGACCAAGCTCCCAGAATCTAGTAATTCCTTCCTTCCCATTCATTAATATTGTGTGTTTGTGCAATTAGTAATTGTACAGAGACAATGGGCCGGATTCACAAAGCCTCCGTGTAAGACTTAATATGTCTTACTCGGAGGCTGCAGTTGAACGGTATGACATCAGCATGCCATGCATATTCATGTGGCATGCTGAATCATACCCAAGTCTAACACGGTCCATGTAGGAAAGTAGGGGGCGTGTCCAATTGCCGAGTACAGCAAAGGGACACGCCCCCAGAAGAGTCAGAGTCCTGAAAGTAAACACCCACGAGCGAGTCCGCTGAAATGTCAAGGAACACAACACCACACATCCCCACAGACTAAATAAACCCTACTGAAAATATGTAAAATGTAAAAATAGCAGTTTCCTATTTTTTAATTTCCAAAATTTTTGCCCGCATTTGCACTTTTGAGGTATGCCCTTCGCTCAACCACAGTTAGCAGATATGACATTGAAAAGCATATAAGATCTACATATGCAAATTAAGCAAGTAGCAATAGCATAGCGTAGAGACGCCACCCAAAGAATAGGTAGTCAGGGTTTGAGCCCCACAACATCCCCTCCATTTTTTTTAAATAAGTATGAAACAATTCCTGATATATATAAATTTAATTTAAGTAAAATGTAATGAAATGGCCCATGTATTTCTAAAAAAAACCTACATGATATATATAAAAGGATCATAATTGTCTTTGCTTAGCAGCTTTAACAAGCTTAATATGAGTGCCCATTGAGCAGTGCTTTACAAGCTTAATATGAGTGCCCATAGCTGAGCAGTGCTTTAACAAGCTTAATATGAGTGCCGGTGAGCGGCTTTAACAAGCTTAATATGAGTGAGTGAGCAGCACTTTAACAAGCTTATGAGTGCCCAGCTGCTTAAGCTTAATATGAGTGCTTATGGCTAAATAGTACCCAGCGAAGCCGTTTGGGAGCTGGGAGCGCCAACCAGCTTATCGTCGGGCAATGTTGGGCAAGCTGTAGCAAAGTCGCCTTTACACAGACACACCTACTAGCCTGTCTAGACAGTAGTAAAATAAAAAGTAATGGCAAGGATCGGAGCCGGGGTACTGTGCACCATAGTCAAAGGACTGAACCACTAAGCCATGGCAGTTGTACTGAGAGATGCAGTATTACCATACATAAAGGAATGAATGAAAATATAACCATGACAAAGCAGGTTTGCTGTAAGCGAGAAATATCCAAAATGGCCAATCACAGATAAGTGCGGAAAACCGGGATATATAAGCCCCATAGGGGAATACACACCATAACTGATTGTGGTACTCATTTGCAGTCAGGATGGCAGGTGCAGGAGAGGGAAATTGCTTTAGAGCACAAAGGTGGGGTGTTGAGGAGTCAAAATATATGGTTTGGCTCCTAGTCCATGATCAGGGCAACTCATGCAGGGCCAGGTTCAAGGGGGAAAAAGGCAGAGGAACCAGTTGGCACATGATCTCACCAGTGCCACAGGCTTTCCCAAAGGACTGGTGAACAGGTCTGTCACCACCATGGGACCTGAAGTGAGGGAGGACCAACTGAACCGAGGGAAAGGGGGCCCAAATGCCCAATGCCCCACTACTGAGTAAGTATCCATGTAATTAAGTATGTAAGAAATGCTATCCTCGCCTACAGCATGGAAAGGTATGTCCAATATTCCTTCATTTATATAACAGGTGCAGGAGTTCGTTAAAAAAATTCTTAAAGGGTGGAAAGGGTTGCCACCAGGCAGGTTAGCAATTATTCTGCTGGTATTGTTATAGAATATAAGTGGACAGCTTGTAAAAGAGTTCAGTGTTGTAACCCAGTAATAAAGGTCAAATAAGCCTAGAAGAAAGATTCTGCTAGTATTGTAAGATTAGATAAGTGATGCAGCCAGGAAAAAAGTATTGCAATCCAGTAATAAAGATTAAACAAGTCTCAAATAGAGTTTCCACCTGTATTGTAATATCAGATAACTGCTTCAGCCTGAAAATGAGTGTTGTAATCAATCAACAAAGGATAGCAACTGTCAATACATCCTTGTAAATTCTGCCATATGAAATAACTAAGTCAACTGGAAAGGATTGTTGTAACCCAGTAATAAATGTTAATAAAGCCTAGAATTAAGTACTATCCTGAAATGTAAAATAAAAATAAAGAGAGTGTGAGAAAGAGTTTAAAACTACCAAGAAAGCTGTAATAAGTCTGGAATAAAGGTATACTGCATTACTACATAATGAAATGAATGAGACAGCCACAACCAAAGAGTGAAATGTCTTAATAAAGTACAGAACCTGGACTGTGTCCCCCACAATTTGGATATGTTGCTGTACCCTTGCATTATGGAGATAGTATGGTTGTATGAAATGCTGAACATCCACAGTTGTCTAGACCCATATAAATCAAACGTAGCAGGATCCTTTACCTGAACACAGACAGATATGAACATATATGAATAAAAATGGAATGTATATTAATGTAGCAGTAACATCCCCATCATCAACATTCCTAAGGTTACATACAGGAAACTGTACTAATACATGTGGGGGATATATATCTGCATCTACTAGGAATGAAATTTTGTATAGGTAGTTTAAGTTGTTAATGTAATATTTCTTCACCCTTCCCTTTTTTCACAAATTATCCCCTTCCTCACCTAACTGGGTATGTGTATTCAAAATTTAAATTTCCCCTGGACATTTGTCCTGTTGGTTTAAAATTTAGTTATGCATGTGCCCTGTTCACATATCCAAACCTGATGGCCTGTTGCCACCAATCAACCCTGCATGCTGTTGGAATGTCCACTGTTGTTCTAAATATGCATGTGTTATGCTTGCTGCTCAATGTTGGAATTCATGTGTTTTGGTTAATGGGAATACTGATGCATGCTGTTACAACTAATTTTGAATGGTGTTGTTTGTTACTAACCCAAAATCCATAAAATACTGCAAAACATAGGACAACAGGGAAGGGGGGTTTCCCCCCCCTCTCCCACCTCAGCTGGCGAGTGCACCTGGCACCAGTGCCCAGGGGGACCTCCTCTGGTGGCCCTGTGCCACCTGGGTGGAAGCGCTGCAGGGGGGGCTCACCCCCTTGCAAGCGTGGCTGGGGAGAGCCTCCACTCACCCTCCATAGGGTCCAGTCTGTGGTGAAAGTGAGATCAGGCTTGTGACTGACCCCCACGCCAGCTTGAGGGAGTGGTGCAATTTGGGGTGCCTGCCCATCCATCCACCCCAGCCCCCCAGCCGCTGTGAAGGTGCAGTGGTAACTGCCCATGGGTGGGGATCTCAGTTCCACTGTTGCCATCTGTGGGCTCATGGGCTTATATCCAAACATCCATCCCTGTCAATTGTGTTTACCCCCACATGTTATACCCCCCCCTGTATGCATCTTGTTTGTCTTGTCTGTTAACCTCCCAACCTACCTCCCAAATATACCTACTTCCTGTACCTCACATTCCACTCTCACCTGAAAAAAAAAAAACACTCTGTTCCCAAAAAAAATTATGCCCCATACATATTTTTGCATACATGTCTGCTGGACTTTAAAAAAAATTTTGGCTTACAACATATTTTGTTGTCCTCACCCTCTCTCAGGGGTGGAAGGTTCAAATGTCACCAAATTTCTAACATAGGGTTTGCTGGTAAAGAATTGGGCAGCTATGGGCCTTCCCAATCCTTCCTGCACATCCCAAGCTTGTTTTCCTACTGTCCTACCCTCTTTGTCCCCCTTTTCCCCTTTCCTTTTTCCCCCTTTTTTTTTCTTTAAAAGAAATTTTGGGGGAGTAAGCATTTTTAGATTCAGCGGTGGCTTGGGGAAAGCTAAGCTTTGCAAACCCCAAACCCCGCTTAAAATCCCTTAGTCACTTTTATGACAAGGCCTGTAGTCTGCTCATCAGCAAAATAAAATCCCCTGTCAGTCTCAACCCAAGCCCTTGGGAAACACTGCCATGAATTACCACTAGCCACAGCAGATATACAAGAACTTGGGTAAAAATATATCATGAAATACAAGGAGTGAATGTAAAGGGAAAATAGGAAGGCCATTACACAAAGCTTGTTCTGTGTATATTTACTGGCAATTCTTGTGGAATTGCATTACATTAGTGTGATAAGGAAACAGCCATGCTGGGGGTAATAATGTTACAGTAGCACCTTACAAACCCCACACAGTATAGAGCAGGATAAACACATATTTGAATAGGTAAGAGGCCAGACCTCCCAACTGTGACTATTTACAGGGGTGTCCCTGATTTGCAAACAAATGTTACCTGTGCCCCACTGACTCCCCGTGAAAATAAATAAAAAGGGAAAATAATGGTAACTGTCAATAAGTTACAGTAAAACTACTTGCATGTCAGAACTGGTGTAGTAATCCATATGCTCAAAATACCCCCCAGTCACAACTGCAGAATATCTGAAATATATCACAGGTGTATCCCACTGATATGTACCTTTCCCCGAGGATTAAAAATACCTGGGGTATCTGAGGCCTGGGAAATGTCAGAAACACACAGGCATATCAGCCTGTCTGCTGTTAAAATTAATAGCTGTAGAATTACTTCCACAAGCATGCCCTTTTGTAGGAGTACAAACAGAAATATCAAAGGATGTAGCCATCTAACATACTAATGACAGTATAGCAGTTCACAAGCACTGCATGTGCCTGATATTCATAATTGTTAGTACAATATACTTAGTTGTCCTCACCCCCCTCATGGAAGGTTTAAATGTCACAGCAAATGTCAAACATATGTACAGACAGTTAAAGAAATGTGCAGCTATGGACCTTCCAAAACCCAGCCTGCACATCCCAGCTGGTTTCCCCCCTGACTTCCTGCTTCCCCACAACTGTTTAAAAGTGCCTTATTCACTCTGTATGACAAAGGCCCCCGTACTGCTCAGCAGCAAAATAAAATACCTTTGTAAGTGTCAAACCCCAGACCTTGGGCTCACCAGACTGCATGGGACCACCAAGCCACAGCAAACAAAATTTAAATTTGTGCTGAAAGAAATATATCATGCATTAAAAAGGGAAAAGGAAAAGCCATAGCAACACATTCCAGTAAAGACAAATATCAGGCATTCAAGGAGTGAATGTAAAGGGGAAAAAAGAGAAATAGCAACACATTGCAAGAACTACTGTTGTATGCCAGTTAATCCACAAATCCCACAGGAAAGTACATACTCCCATGTAAACAGTGTTAGCATTATCAGGTGTGAGTTAACATACACACTGCAAAGAGTGCACTCGAAGAAGCAACAGTCAGGTTTCAGCCCTTTTAGTGGCTACAACACAGCCTCAGAAAGAGAGAAAACCAACCTTTCTGACACAACAGTGTCCACAGCAAACCAGCATGTCCCCCCCTTGCAAAACTGAATGGCCTTTGCCTACCTTACCTTACTTTTTATAGCAGTGTCCTGAAATCACAGTGAGAACTGCAATTACCACACAGCAGACTGCATGCAATTACTAAATGCTGCAGAGGCCATCACATGCACATGTGCAGATACCTAAAAAAGCAGCCTGTACTGCCAGTCCAAACATGAAATTTTCATTGCAGCAACTGGAGGGAGAAAGAGAGAGAGAGAGAGAGAGAGACAGACAGAGAGAGAGAGACAAAAAAACAAGCCACAAGCAAGCCAGCCAGCAAGCCAAAAAAAAAAAAGCTGTCAGAGACAAAGGTAATGAAACAAATAATCTAATAATCTACATACTGTGAACCCTCCATATGTGTTAGCAGTCTGTATCTATATGAAAGGCAAAAAGCGGGGAATTGAAATTTAGGGAAGGGGACATAAAAATTTTATTAAGGTTGAAGTAATAAATTATTGGGGGAAAAAAGGTACAGGTATATGTCATGTGGGGGGAACGTCTGTGGAGCCAGTGAGGCCTGCTACAGTTATATGGCCTGAGGACAGCATAATGCATTCTGCACAACACTGCAATATCATTACAGAATGGTATGTCTCACAACTGTTTAAGTGATATTCCCACCATGAAAGGTGGGTAGCCTATGTGCCTACATGTGCATGTATATGTACAGCAATGGATGTTTAGTAGTGTGTGTGTGTGTGTGTTTTTTTTTTATATATATATATGTATATATATATATATATATATATATATATAAATATATATATATATATATATATATATATTTTTCATATACATATCTGTATATATATATATATATATATATATATATATATATATATATATATATATATGTACATAGAAAAATAAAAGAAATAGATAGATAGATAGATAGATAGATAGAAGATAGAAGATAGAAGATAGATAGAAGATAGAATATGTATATACATATAGATATAATAGAAAATACAATAAAATATAAAAACATACATATAAAAATAGATATGAATGTCTATAAAATGTGTGTATATATATATATATATATATATATATATATATATATATATATATAATATATATATATATAAGTGGTGTGTTATATATATATATATATATGTATATTTTATATATATATATATATATATATATATATATATATATATATATATATTTATTTATATATATATATATATATATATGTAAAAAGAGAGAGTGAGATAGGGGACATGGGAGAAGATGTACTGCAACGGGTGCCTGGTGACCAAGGCATGGACTGAACACCAGGGGATACTGCAGTACCATACCCCATTCCAAAACATGTTACCCACTAACTACCACATAGGTGGTTGCCTGCCTACCACGGGGGTGTCAGAAGGGAACATGGGACACAGGTGTAAATAGCCCCCCTTTTGATACCCAAAGTGGCACACTAGTCTTGTAATCCCTGAAAGGGTTTGCATCACTGGTGTGTCAGCTGGGGAAATGTAAGTCAGGGGCCCCTCACCCACAATGTCCTATGGTTTTATTGGAACTACAGCAAGGGGAAAAGGGCCCAAAGACATACCTAACAAAGACTGAAAATTTCCCCCTCAAACACATTCCCTATCCAGACTGCCCACAAAACCACAGCTAGAATGCCTTGCATATTACAAAGAGGTTACCACTGCTACATACAGTTATGTCACACCCATACCAGTGGCCAACCACCATGGCAACCCCTCACAATCCCCAGCCTACATGACCTAGGGCCCTAATCCTTGTCACCACACTAAACAGCACATGCTGGAGGTAGAGGTTTCATAAACAAAATCCCATACCACAAAAACAAGGTTTATTAGTAGATGTCATAAAACCCTTGATGAATGTTATGGAGATAGGAAATTGCCCTGTGAGTCACCTCTGTGTAACTATTTCACAGGAGCAAGAAAAAATGCATTACATGTGCCCCGGGCGGGGTAGCATATGGCTGGGCTGCGGGCCCCGGGGTAGCATAGTCCCTACCTATGACAACCACACATGTACTCAGTAAAATACCAGCTATGTGAGGTTGAATGAGTGTGACACTGACTGTGTGCAAGGTCTGTAAAGGTGTGATAGTTTGGTGAGTTTTTTCTGTCATGGTATTTTATTTTAGGTGTGAGGCCAGAGAAAGAGTGTCAGTTAGGGGGATGCAAACATAGTAGATTGGCATATGTTTTTGGTTTCCCCTTTTACGACTGGTGTCCCATCATAGGCAGAAGCAATACATGTATGCTCAGTAAGTGGTACTGCTGTTGAATCCAGCTCACATATGAACTGTTGTACTACCTGAAGTTGTAGGCCAAACACTACAGTATGGTGTATGTTCACATTCCCTGGTAACACTGGTGTGTTTCCTGTAGTCTGACAGATTACATACCTCATGCATAGGTATCTAAGAACACAAGTACTATAAGGTACACAGTTAATGCTCATCTGTGTTGTCATACATTTGTGTGTTGTTTGTATGTGAAATGTGGGGAAATGATGTTACCATGGCCACAATCACATGTGTTTACAATGTATGTGTGTCCCCAGCATGTATACTCTGTGACAGCAGTATCCCATATTAACAACTGTGCACTTTGTCAGGTAGGGTATGGCATCAAAGACTAGAGGATTACCTTTTAAAACTGTTAAATGTGCATTGCATTCATTGCAGGGGATGACAATATTCATCATCCATTAGCTTGATACATCCCCCCAGTGTGAGGTTGTGCATTGTACCCCAAAAGGGGCCCCGGGGTGTATACTAGTTTGTTGTATGGAATGGGCACTGTCAGACATTTGGGGCTGAGCACTGATTTTGGTATCAAGACTGTACCCCTAGGACAGACAGATGCTATATATGGCAGTTAAGTGATATGTACATTAGAATATTAACCACATGACTTGCTCACATATTTTTTTTTTCCCCTTCCAGGGTGAGGGGCATCACCCAACCCAACCTTATACAGCAGAGGGATCGGGAAATCCACCAGAGCCTGGTGCAAAATTTTCTGTGCTTTTTCCCCAGGACCAGCCAGAACCAGCATGAGGGGGCTGCACTGGGCAAGATCTTGTCCCGGGTAAATGACATAGGCATGCAAAACCCGGGACATATGAGCAGGCCCATCACTGCAGTGATTTAATTAGACATGTCGGGCAGCATGCGCCTGATATCCACAGAAACAGCTTGCCACAGGTGGGGGGGTCCCTATCCACCCCTCACCAGTGTGGAGGACACCCCCAAAAGTGTTGTGGCTCCAGGCCAACAAAAAAAATCCACAAACATTTTCATCAGGGGGCCCGGACCCACCCAGCATGTTAAAATGGAGTGGGGAAATTAACATGCCATATTTTAGGACTGTTCTCTGTACTGGTAGTTTATGCATGGGGAGATATGTACTGTGTTTTAGCTGTTAACCTGCCTGTTCTTCTGCAAGATTGATATTCTGAGCATAATCTGTACACCTGTGAAAGCCACCTGTTGTACATTGTACTTTATCATACTCACAGTATCAATGGCAAAAGGGGCCACTGGCAATCACTGTCATATTTTTGCAGGTCCCTCGGGGTGACAGCAAGGCAGCCAATCCATGGGGGATTTTAAAAAAATTTTTTTATTGCAAATGACATGTGCATGTCATATGGAGGTGTAGTGTGTGCACATGTAGCACCCCCCATAATGCATGCTGTGCATGTTTGCTGTGAGACATGGAATCCCATTATTCTGTAGCTGCCTCACTAAATGCAATACACAGAGCATGACAAAAATTTGTGGAAAAGTACGGGACATTGTATGAGGGTGATAAAATGTACACAACACAAAAATGTTTGGCATGTCACTACACCTTAGTTACACATTTCCAATTATGACACCTTTATGGCCACCCTTCAGTATCCCACTTATCCTCTATGCAGCACACATAATATACCTGGGGGGAACCATCATGTTTTTTGTGCAACAGTTTTGCAAATAATACATTCATGTTGGGAATGCTAAATTTCCCTTACACCCCCATGTAACAAGTGGCTTTTAATTGTGGATGTAGTCTTTTACTGCACTTCAGGTACAGCATGCAGCTGCCTTCTGGCACAAATTATTTTTGACAGACCACAAAACATGTTGATCATGGCTCACTTCCCACCACATCCAGTTCCACTGACCAGTAAAATAGCAGTTATTGTAGCATTGTTGTGTGTGTGTGTGTGTGTGTGTGTGTGTGTGTGTGTGTGTGTGTGTGTGTGTGTGTGTGTGTGTGTTGGGGCCCAACCATATGCAAACAGTTGTTTAGGTAAAAACACAAAAAAAAAGGTGTCCCTGTTATTAACAAGGGCCCCCACAGGCACTGCCTTGCAACACAAAAGCTGGACACGGGGCAGTGATTTTTTCCTGGATAATGTCCCCCACCAAACAGTATTGTGTATGGGGGCCTGTGTCTGTGTTTGTATTTTACTGAGGAGTGGGGTTGCATGTGCATGTGTGCTTTGTGCCATGGCATGTGTGAAAATGTGTGCATGGGGCCTGTCCCATGGTGCATGTGCATGTACATGTGTGTGGGGCTGTGTGCTGGGTCTGTGCTGTCATTACACCGTCCTAGAAGACCACCCCACGTGGCTCTGGACAGTCCCAGCGGGGGCATTTTCCAGTCAACAACCCACTGCTTCTGATGACAGTACCCAGTCTGGCTTAGTACCTGATACTGTCCATAGCACCCTGCCAGGCACAGGTACATGTCCGTGGCCAGAAATGATCTGTATGACCTGGCAGGTACAGTCTGTGGCTGTCCACAAACACCTATATGGCACCCAAAGGTGGAACTGTGTGCGCAACAAAAATAATACTAACACCTAGGCTAACAAAACACACACACACATCAACATTGCCCCATGTTGTACTGTTGCCCCTCACTAACATACACACACACACTTTGTCATTGGATGTGGGCAGACTGGAAAAAAGGTACACCCCTGTGCATATGATGAAACTGTGCCACCTCCTGCCATCTGTAACATTGATGCAGGAACGGGGCATGGTGCTGATGCACAGGGTGACTACATAGCACTGTAGTAATAATATCATGTTGTTAACAGTACAGTGTAATGATATCATTGGGGGTATATTCGAGCATGCATGATGCATTAACTATGATTGTCATTGTAATTTTGTATACACCAGTTTTAAATTTCCCCAAAGTGTTGTCTGCACATGTGCCTTTGGCTGTTTGTGTACCTGTGCCCATGTGTTGGGGGTGGGAAACATGTGTGATGTTTGCAGCACAGAGTTGCAGGTGTACATTTGTGAACATGTTAGCATGGAACATGACATGGTTTGACGGGGCTGTGGGTGATATGGTTTCCATATGTCAATGGTCTGCATTCTGGTACTATAAAACCCCACATAGCCTGACACCCTGGTCTTACATGGTGTCTCCTCAACTGATACACAGATGGGAACCTGGTGTCAGTGATATCCCTGCAGTACCCCTATCCCAGTAGCCATTCTTACTGACCCCCACACATCCCTGGGAACAATGCTTTTTTATATTGTCTCAGAAAATGTCAACCCCTGATATGTCCACCCAAATTGCAAATGCATACAGTGGCCACAATGCATTCTAAAATGACAAACCTAACCACCAAAGGGTATCTGCAGACAGATACCTGTTGTCCAACCCATTGTTTTTGAGCCAGCATTGTCATCCATGTAGTTAACATAGTATTCCAACAGTACCATGGTGGTAGCCCCCATTATGTAGAATGGGTAAGGGTTTTACATATGGACAAGTGTTATCTTGTCTTTTGGATATTCACATTTCCAAAGGTAATCTGCATTTGGTGTATCACCTAAGCAAGACGGTGTCTGTATGCATTTGGCAACAGTTGCCATACACCTACACTGGATGTCCATCACTGACAGACTTTGCTGTTTTTAACATGTCTGACATATACTCCAGACATGAACCCTCACCCACATTAATCTATCAAAGTTTTCAGGGGTGTGTGTCACATATTTGGGCCCAGGACACAGATCACTGCAGTAGCCTGCATTGTCACCAACACCCACATATGGCCTTCGGGTGTTGCGCACATGTGGCAAAGGTAACAACTGTAATCATATGAGGCATTTTTAACATAGGAACCTTTGGTAAAGGTACATATTTTTAAATGGCACAAAATTTGATGTGTGCTTTAAATTACTGTTATAATAATATGTCAACAAAAAAGCAAAACACACAACACATTGACAAACACAGACATGCCATTTATAGGATTAAAACCCCTCCAAACCCATGTTATGAAACTTGAGAGAGAATTAGCAGCAAGCTTTTCCCAAAACTGATGTTTTCCCTTTCCCTGCTGTATTTATGGGGTGCTGACATCATCAGTCCCAAAGAGGAATGTACATCTTTTACTACCCCTCAGTATGGGGATAACAATATCTGTGCATTAACAGACGCCTAGTTCGGGGTCACATATGCACACTGGCACTGCCAGGTTATGTTCTATACCATGCTTCATGACCACAGGACTTGTAACACACAACACAAGTATTATCCATTACATACAGATACCCCCTTGGGTTGGGTTGCACAAAGCATGACAGGCCATACATATACAACTACCATTGTGCAAAACTGTTTTTGGGTTTTGGGTTTTAGTTCAGACCCCAACCCAGGAACCACTCAGCTTTCCTGGGAACAGTGTGGATATGAAGGTTTCACACACACCATTATAGTGGTTGACTTCAGGTACACAAAATTGACTGGGGATACTACCGGGCCCTCAACAAATCACCTACAGCCAGTAAAATTTTGGGAAATCCATGTGTTTGGCAAAACCAGTCACCACCCCCGGGGAAAAATTTGGACCTGATCATCAAACAGGGGACTCTATGTTCCAAAAGAGGTAGAACCTCATTGAAGATCAGACCATAAAAACTCTCCCTGGACATCCATACCCCTCCCCCCCCCCCCCCAAAGGGAAATCACTGAAAAGAATTTCTAAAAGCAGACTTTGCACAAAGACGGGGGGAATATTTAAAAGGCCCCGTGGGGAATAATACACCCCAAATTTGCAGAACCTTTACAAATGCATTGTATGAGCACCTGGGTATGCATTGATGACCCCGCCATAAAAAGCTGCAACAGAAGGGGGGCTACTACATAACAGAGCAATACCCCAAAGAGGAGGACATCTCTAAAAGTATTGGCAAGACACTTCAACCCCTCATATAATCATACTTGCACATTTTGACAGTGAAATTGACCAGACACTACAGATAATCAAAAGGGCCCTTTCCAGTTATGTCGGGAATATGTGTAAAACAACCCAGATATGCTCTGAATTGTTGCATAACAGCACAAAATATGCCAAACCTACGGACATAGTTTAAACCCCAGACAGAGTCTGAAAATGCCCCCCTTAAACCCCCAAGGGACAGATCCCCATCCCAAATGAAGAACCCTCTGACATCACAGATGCACAGGTGAAAGGTGCCCTCCCACAGCAAATAACACAGCATATGTATGGGACGGGACTTCCCAGGCTGTGTCCTACATGAGCTCTGAGTAGAATAACACCACATTAAGTCACTGTTCCAATTTAGCCTTACTACAGGATATGTACCCTGAGAATGGCATACAGAACAGTGCTACTCCACAAAGGTGGTGCCACAATGGACCACAGGAACTATCACCCCATAAGCCTGACTAGTGGGAAAAACTAGGGAAACTTTTCATGGAAGTCATAATCAAAACAAGCCTCCAAAAGTGGTTTATACAAAATTCAGATTTTTTAAAGGGGCAGATCTTCCTTTACACATAGTTCATATTTTTAAATGGTTACTAACCCATGGATGAGGGAAAACCACAGTCACCTGTATTGGAATTGAAACACAATACCCCACTACATAACATATGCTTACCAGCTTAAATATCAACCCCTATATCACTAGATGGGGCTATCTGCCCAGGGATGGAACCCACATGGTAAAATTGAGGTGTGCCCAAACCCAGACCAGTTACAACTTGTCTCACTCTCAGTTGGGGGACCTGTCCTGTTCGGTATATATTTTCTGAGGTTCAGACTAACAGGGGGATTATTTTCAAAAAGCCACAGATGACTGCTAACTGGGGATAAGCAACACTGCAGCTGAAAATGCTTCCTCCATAAGGGTCTAAAGAGAGGGGCTTGTTGCCAGAGCCATCCCACAAATGCTAAGACATGCATAGTCATCCCCTTTGGGGAAAAAAATAACAAATCACCACATAAGTGGTAATCCATTAAGAAAGAAGTTTATTTACAGATTTGGGGACCAACATAGATTTTAACCTCTCCTTTGCTAATCACATTGACAGAGTCATTGCAAAGACCTTTATATAGCCCTTCCCTTTTCACATGGGGGTTTGCATGTAGGTCCTGGGGGGTCATTGTGGCCCTCTACTAGTCACTCATCAGGCCCCTGTTTGACTACAATGCCCCCTTTGGGGGGTACCTTTCCCCACACCTGCAGCAACTACAGTGTCCACAACAGTACCTCCCAAGAGGATCATGGGCTACACACAGATGTCCTATGCAGCTCAACTAAAGGATCTCCAGCTCTACTCATTTGCTTAATGCCTACTCAGAGGTAATCTATGCCTGACGAAAAGCCATGTCAAACCCAGAAGTAATGGACATGCTCCACCCATAACATCCAAGACCCTTAGACACACACTCCAGGGTCTTAAACCTCAGCACAAAACTAAATAGGACATGCTGCAGGGACAGATTCATTACCCAGAGGCTCCCCTCACTCTGGAATTGAATCCCAATTAAAATTAGACATAGCCCCTCGCCAACCCTCTTCCAGCAAAATCCAACCGCATCGATGGGAAATTGCAAACCCCCCCTGGGATCTCCACTGTGTCCCTGCTTGACAGAGGCACAGCAAACTAGTTTTTAAAAGGGGGCCTTCTGTGACCTACTTTACAGAGGCACAGTAGGCTACTCTACTGGGGAGGCAGAGCCAAATACACTCTCCCAGGCTTATAAAATTTCCCCAGGGCAGACAGCCTAGTATCGACCTCTGCACCTATGTTTGTAAGGATGCACAATATTTGTTGCTGATACTGTTTGCAGTCTTTATTGCCACCAGCTTTCCCAGTTTGCGACAACGTATCTCATAACATGTTTGATCATGACAGGAGTTCCAGTATATTAATATATGTGTCTGTTGTCATTTAACTGTGTGCACAGGGCAGATTGCTGGATTGTAAGGAGGTTCCTGGCTTAACACAGCCACAACTGCCAGATGTATTGACGACTGCTATGTCTCAGACATAGCCTAAGTGTGTGAGCATGCCCAGTTCCAGGCTTTCCATGGTTTGTTACCTGACATATGTCTCATTTTATCCAAGTGTGTGAGCATGCCCAGTGTGACTTTTCCATATGTTGATCTGAGAGTCCACTACATTTGTGGCTGTGTGAACATGACCAATATTGACATTTATACAGTGTGTGTTGGAGTCATGTTGTTCTTACCGCAGACTCCTTTGTGTCATAACTCAACAGGGATTGTGCTGTGCCTGCAGGGTTTCCATGGATATTTGCAAGACTTGTCAACATTCTTTCATACTGGCTGGGCCCTGCAATACTGTCATGGTGTACTGGTTCAGTACTTTCACACTATGATGCACAGTATCGGGTTTGAGTCCCATCTGCTTTAAATGTTCATACTGAGCAGACCAGACTGGTTAATGGCCAGTTGGGCAATTATGAGCATGTTGCATTTTGTTCAGCTATGGCCCTACTTAAACCAAACATCCAGCATTACTTTTGTATACACCAACTTGGTGGACATTGCCAAACTTGTTCTCCACACTGACCACAGTTGTACTAGTTGGTGTGTGTGATTCTGTTCATAGGTTCATACTAGGCTATCTGCCTAGAACATTTATAATCTAGCCAGAGTGTGTTTGGCTTTCAACACACGTTTTAGTGGGTTTACTTGTGACATTTTCCAAGGTTAGTATACTGTACTCTGTCTAACAGTGACATAGGTAGTACCCAGGGTAAACCTACAATCTCCCATCCACTCATCCAGATTCTTCTTGCAGAGAGAATCAATGAGGACTCTGGCTAACCTGGAGTGGGGTTACTCAAAGTGGAGAACCTCTGGGTTATGAATCTGTATCCTCCATGTCCTATTTATTTCAGTCCCTGAGGTTCAAGGTCTCTTGAGCATGTAGCTTGATGGGATTCTGATTTTCCAAGGTGCAGCATGTCCATTCCAGGTTGGACATGGCTTTGCCACATCAGACACAGATCCTCTGGGCAGGCGGTATGCCACTGGTGGAGCTGCAGTTTCTTCTAACCGAGCAGCAAATGGCATGTGTTTGGAGCGCTTTTGATCCTCTGGTGAGTACTTTTGTGATCTTTCCTTCACTTCAGGTGTGATAAAATTACATCCACAAGGGGCATTGTACTCTCAGTTATGGGCCTGATGAGGGATGATAAGAGGCACAATGACCTCCCTGATCTAGATGTGAATACCTGTCATGATTAGGTGGGCTATGTAAATGTTTTCCAAACACTTTGTGCGTGGTTTGTCAAATGAGGTGCTATCAACTTGGGTCCCCAGGTCATATCACTTCTTCCATACTTAATGGTTACCACCACTGTGGTAATTTTGTGAGCATAGTTTTGCCAAAGGAGATGACTATTCACTTTTGCATTTATCTTGAGGACATGGCTCTGGCACCAGTTGTCTGTTTCTATGAGGCCCTTTTGTAGGATGCTTGTGTCAGCTGGAGAGATGGTGCTGGCATATTTGCAGTCATCTGCAAACCCATTCTGTCTGATCCTTCTATGTTGGTCATGCCTCCGAGAAATATATACCAAGTAAAGTCAAGTTGAGCCTTGAGGATGCCACTTATGTGGTTTGAAGTTCTGACGCAACCAGCATTTCTGACCATGTGGGTTCTGTCCTTGAGCCAGTTTTGCAGCCCATCTAGTGACATAAGGGTTTATGTTTGAAGCTGGTGAGCTTATCTATAATGACCAAGTGGGGTATGGTATGGAAGGCTTTTAACGAGGTCCAGGTAGGCTCGTGGGCTTCTTCCCTCGTCAATGGCCTTGGTGACTGTTTCAAATGACTCAACCAGGTTTAGAGCGGGATCTGCCCTTAACAAAGCCAAACTGGGTAGGATCGAGTGTCTGTGGGTCCCCAATATCTTTATTTCTGAGGTCCATGATGATCCTTTCCGCGGCTTTACCCAGACCAAGCAAGTCAGGCTTCTTGGGCAATAGTTTGCAGTATCCATTGAGCACCACCCAACTTTGTGGAGGGACCACTGTTGCTGTACACTGCTCTTTGGGTACATATCCTGTGGTAAGGCTGAGATTGAACAGTGGTTTTATCGTGTTCAATTCTTCTTGGGGAGTGATGTTGGACACAGCAGGACACCGTCTGGTCCATTGATGTTGTGTGTTTTACTTTGGAGGCTGGCTGTTGCAGGCATCTGAGATGTCAGGGGCCAGCGCTCGGCTGGAATAGATGTTGCCCTTTTTGGGGGGGAGGGGGGGGGTTGCGAACCTGTCATTTGGATGTTGGCAATGTCTGTGGGTTTGGTGTATTTTTTGTCATTTGGACTAACTCTACAGGCATATCTGGGAATTCCACAGAGTTCCTACCATGACTAAAGAAAGCCCCGCCTTGATTATCCTTGGTGTCCTGTACAATTTTTATCTCCAAAAGATGGCCTTAGGCGATTTTATGTGTGGCCGTGGTTTTTTCAATAATACTGATAAGAGATGCCTTCCCTTTCTGGGATTTTGCTTTATCATATAGTAGCTTCCTCCTTGTATTGTATGTTTTTAGCTGGACACCCAGACAGGATGCCTGCCTTTGGAGGGATTGGATCTTGGTTTTATTTGGGATTGCATGATCCATGCATTCCTGAAGATGTTCATAGAATGTGTTTATAAAGGGTTCTGAGGTCTGGGTCGTATTTTCCACAGGCTCAGGGGCTTGAAGGATTCCACCTCAGTTTTGAGAGTGTGACATTTGCTTTAGTGAAAAATTTTCACTGTGGTTTTCTGGCCATGGGCTGGGGTGGGATGTGAATATCCAGTGAGATTACTCTATGGTCAATCTTACCAGTGAGGGTTACACTTCTGGTCTTGGGCGTGAGTCCCATGTTGGTGATGACCAGATTCAGTATGTTTTCCCTCTTGTGGGAGTGTGTAAAGTTGTTCCATAGCATTTGAGTTTATAACTTCACAAGACCTTTGGGCTGGGGTGTTGCAGCTAGGGTAATGCTCCCAGTCTATGTCTAGATGATTTGAAGTCACCCAAACATAATGGTGTTTAGAGACCTTCCATATTTCATGTGTTCTCCAGTCAATAATTGTGGTTCCTGGGTTTGGGAGGTGGTCTGTAGCAGGCTATGAACTGGAAAGGTGGTTTTACCCACTGTTAAGTTGCACATGGATAGTCTCTGATGCTTCATGCTGTGCCACCAACCTGGGGGTGTGGGTATCTTGACAAATATTGATACTCACCCTCCTTTTGTAGTTGTTCCATGTTTTGCGGCTGTAAAGCATGGTATGAGGTGTATTTATATTGAGTGCTAGGGTGCTCTTAGGAGCCTTGAACCAGGTTTCTGTTACTGCATAGATATCAACATTCTCCCATGCTGAGGTGAGTTTGGATCACATGCATCTTGCAGTTCCAAACTACAGCATTGAGTAGCATTACTTCTAGTTTCTTATCACTTAGCAGTACCTATGGAGGTGGGTTGTCTTTTGAGCCTTACCTAAAAAGGCACTATGGGGGTGACAGAGCCTTTTGGCAATATCCGAGTCTGGGTGACAGGTGAAAGCCATCCCTAATGACATCATGTCTTATCAGGCATGTCATCCCAGGCTGACAGGCATTGGATCACTTACTGACATATTCTTATTCAATTGTTGTAATTGATCATCTTGTCTTCATGTTGGCATCATGTTTGGTGAGGTAGGATGATACTCAGAGTCATCAAGTTTGCATATACTACCTTAGTGGTAAATGCTGTTTCCTTTTCTGCCATTGCTTAACACATGGCAATCATGCCTCAGGTGGTGCTGCAGGGCTGCCTATGTCAGATGCACATACTACACTCCCAACACATGTTTGAAAGCAGGTTGTGTCAACTTAGGCATCCCTTTCACTATGTGGGGAGTCAGAGAAATTATCATTCCAGGGTTCCTACTGAGCCCAGTGTATGTGCTATACGTTGACTCTTTGCCAAGGCCAAGGCATGCTAGGCGCTCCTTCTTCTGCCTACTGGGGCAAGCTCAGGTTGTTCCTCCTCCAGAGTCACGCTCTGCCTGTGGCCTTGCTGGAAATAGTGGAGGCTGTTTGGCTGAGCCTATACTGATCCTGCTGCAGCTGTTTCGCAGAATCATGTTATGTAGCATAGCACATACCATGACTATTTGGGTACATGTAGTTGGGCAGGTATTGCAGGCTCACCAGATGTGTCCAGGAACACTTTGACTTGGAAACAGCTTCAAACATACTCAATTACATTTCATGTTGTGCATGTACTCATTATGGCGTTCCTGTTCAGGTGTGTGTACTTTTCTGATGGGTGTCATCATACATGGCTCCAGTGCATAGTCAGCATCACCCACTAAGTGACCATGTGGGGATCATCCCCCATTGGCAATGTCTGGTACAGCTGCATCCAGATGCCAGATAGGTCATGGTGACTTCCAGAGACAGCCAGCACACATTCATTATTATGCCATGGAGCCACTGACCTGGCAGTTGATGGAGGAAGCCCTTGCAGTTATTAGGCCCTACCCGCTCACCGGCTGGTGTTTGATGCGTATATGCGTGCAGTCTGTGCCACTACCTCAGAATAATTTCACCCTTTATTTGCTGGAAAGAGATGCATATTGCTGGCCCCAATACCTCACGGGGAAATGAGAATATACATGATCACCGACATCGGCACTGACATGGCATCCAGGAACTGGTACGGTACCCTGGATGCTGATGCCTGTGATATATCCCATCATATCTGCAGTTGGTCTCCTGAGAGATACCTGTTGCTAGTATTCTTGAGCCAACACATACCTTGGTTTCCACTCAGGGATGGTTTCCCTCTGTTGGTTCTGTGTGTGAGGCATATGCAAGCTCAACAATTTGCTACAGGAGATCTCTGTCCACTCTATAGTGCTCCACTGTCTCAGCTCATGTAGCCCTGGTAGGTGACCCTGAGCCTGCCTCTTCTCCATTTCCTCCTGTGGGTTTCCAGCAGCATTTGCATTGTCACCACCCTCAACATGTTGCATGTAATAACATATAACAGCAATGGAAGCCCCTAGCATTTTTGTCTGAGTGTAGCTTTTTCAATTTTCACTTCTATTGACTTACTTCAGTGTGCAGTTTATCTTGAGTAACAAACTGCACTATTGTTTTGCAGAGTTTAAGTGCTGGGCTGGGCGTGAGTGTTCTGCCTGTGTAATTGCCTGATTCTGATTGTTTTCACCCTACTAGCTCTACTAGTATTCCTGGTAGCTTCCTACGATTTGTTGTCACTTCCTTTTCCTTTGTTTCCTCAGGGGAGCGACGTATACAAATACAAACATGCTCACAGCAGCTCACCGCGCACACATGCTTAGACAGACTACAACATATTTGGGTCAAGCGTGCTTACCAAGCGCAAACACGCTTAGAGGTGGCCTTCAGCCTTATACGCCACGTGCTCTGGCCGTCGCGCACTCCACACTTTCACCGTAGCGCCAGTCTGTCTTACTCAGGTTTACAGGCACACACACGCGTGCATACCCACTCAACAAGAAAATTTGGTGTTATCACAGTATACTTCCATTTCTTGGCACCCTGGCTACCTGTTGACACACCTCTTTCCATGATGTCTAACTGACAGCTGACACATGCCACTCTGCTCCTCAGGCTTCACTGCTTTCATACATACCCCTTCCAGCAGTGTCACCTATCTCCTACTCTGTTACTCATATCCCCCTGCTCCTACACTCCGCAGCTGTACTCATTTGCTATGTAAAATTGCAGTTCACTATCCTAACACTCATTTACATAGGATTGCCTACTAATGCTTGGTTACATGTCTTAGACTGGGCTTCTCCCCTTAGCAACCCCTACTCGGTGGCCATTGTAATTTAACAGTTTTCATAGATTCCTCGTTTGTGGTTTTTATTTTCTTATTTTATGATTTTTTTTAGCGCACCTGTTTACTTTTCAACAAACACTCCGGAAATCGCGAAAAAAGAAATATATATTTTTATTTAATTTTGCATCTAGGAACTTTCAATGGCGTATATTTGGCCATTGGCATCTTGCTCAACCATATACAACCTTTATTTTGGAGCTGACAGGCTCCATTTTGCTATTGCAGAATGGCGCCAGTTGTCAACTGAGTACATTCTGCAACTAACCGCAGCTCCTACTCAGACAGGTTTGTTAGCACACGGATCACAAGTTGCATATTTGCATGCCTTTCAGCACAGGTGAGGTAATTGCATATCAGCCCTGTCTGCGTGCGCCAGACATTAGGAGCTCTCTTACACACCCAACAAGCTTCACAGATGGCTGCATTCGGACATGATGGCTACATGAGAGTCTTACTCTACTCGTTCCTCCGTTACGAAGCATCATGAATCCATTAATATATTGAGTCAATAATTCATTCTACTATTCTAAAACTGCTGTACCATACTCATTTGGGGCAGTTATTTTCTAGCATGTTGGTTAGAAGTACACCTTTTGGTGACACAGCTTTCCATTTTCCTCATTAGTACATTTATTGATACATTTTGTAGTGCAAATTCTATTACAAATAAACAATATTTATAATGCCTCTTAGCTCATATAAAATGCAGAATTTCAGCTGCTGACAGTTTTTTCTGTACTCAAAGATACTTGTATTTTCTTAAGTGTAGGCATAGGTTAATCATTTTTAAAAAGTATATCACTAAGTAGTAGTCGTTCAGTTAACATAACCAGTTTTCCAGAACTCATATTGTTATCCAGAAAAAATAAATAAATACATTACTTAAGAGTGGCCTTTTGAATTTATCAACTGCAAAAATGTCTGCCATTTTATGATTACTATTCATTTATGGTTCAATCTCCAAGTGTAAATTATGTTTTGGGGAAGAAATATGCTATCCTATTTTCCAACAAAGTATAGGATGAGTTGGAAAATGTGGTCACCAGGTATTCAATTCATGCAAGAATTGTGAAAAATGTTGTTTTATTGAGTCTTTTTGTCCTGCAGGACTTCATCAGAATAAAACCATACAATCCTTTCAGTTCCTTTTAAATACAATTTTGACATTAAGAAAAATGAAGAATAATAAGTTGCATGTGCAAGCAATAAAATCTTAAGAACTATGCCTAAAATAAGTAGAGCAATAAAGTTAATACAAATATCAACAGCCACATAGCAACACTAAATACATATCGCGGAGGCCCTTAACATTAACCTGCCCAATCAACAAGGACCTCCAAAGCTGAAACGCGCGTAACACCAGTCACAGCAAAGTGACATAGCTCACAACACCAGTGCCGCATCTGACATGGCTCCAGCATTTCTGACCATGTGGGTTCTGTCCTTGAGCCAGTTTGCAACCCACCTAGTGACATAGGGGTTTATGTTGAAGCTGTTGAGCTTATCTATAATGACCATGTGGGGTATTGTGTGGAAGGCTTTTGCAAAGTCCAGGTAGGCTGTGTGGAGCACCTTCCCCTCGTCAATGGCCTTGGTGACTGTTTCAAATGACTCAACCAGGTTTAAGAGGCAGGATCCGCCCTTAACAAAGCCGAACTGGGTAGGACCCAGTGTCTGTAGGTCCCCGATATCTTTATTTCTGAGGTCCATGATGATCCTTTCCATAGCTTTGCAGACCAAGCTTGTCAGGCTTCTGGGGCAATAGTTTGCAGTTTCTATTGAGGCACCACCTTTGTGAAGAGGGACCACTGTTGCTGTACACTGCTCTTTGGGTACATATCATGTGTTAAGGCTGAGATTGAACAGTGGTTTTATGCTTGTGTTCAATTCTTCTTGAGGTTCATGTTGGACACAGCCCAGGACACCGTCTGGTCCCATTGATGCTGTGTGTTTTGCTTTGGAGAGGCTGGCTGTTACCTGAGCATCTGAGATGTCAGGGGGCCAGCACACTGCTGGGATAGATATTTGCCCTTTTGGTGGGGAGGGGGGGGGGAGAAGTTTGCACTGAACCTGTCATCTTGGATGATGGCAACGTCTGTGGGTTTGGTGTATTGTTTGTCATTTTGGACTAATTCTGAGCATATCTGGGAATTCCCACCCAGGTTCCTACCATGACTAAAGAAAGCCTTGTGATTATCCTTAGTGTCCTGTACATTTTTTATCTCAAAGATGGCCTTAGACGATTTTATGTGTGGCCGTAGTTTTTCAATAATACTGATCAGAGATGCCTTTCCTTTTTGGGATTTTGCTCTATCATATAGTAGCTTCCTCCTTGTATTGCATGTTTTTTTATGGCTGGGATCCACCAGACAGGATGCCTGCCTTTGGAGGATTGGATCTTGGTTTTATTCGGGATTGCATGATCCATGTATTCCTGAAGGTGTTCATAGAATGCGTTTATAAAGGGTTCTGAGGTCTGGGCCGTATTTTCCACAGGCACAGGGGCTGTGAAGGATTCCACCTCAGTTTTGAGGAGTGTGACATTTGCTTTAGTGAAAATTTTTCAATGTGATTTTCTGGCCATTGGCTGGGGTCGGGATGTGAATATCCAGTGAGATTACTCTATGGTCTGATCTTACCAATGAGGGATACACTTTTGGTCTTGGGCATAGAGTCCCCATGTTGGTGATGATCAGGTCCAGTATGTTTTCCCCTCTTAGTTTCATAGTTTCATAGTAGTGTACTAGGCTATCTGCCCTGGGGCATTTACAAGCCTAGCCAATAGTGATGTGGCTTCCACACAGATATATAGCTGCGCCTCTCTAGTAGTGACACATGTGGGACCCCATTATTTAGTATACTATACCTATGTCTAGTAGTGACACTGGGGTGTGAATCCTTGCAACTTTATCTCCCATCATCCATGTATCGAGATTTTTCTGAACAGTGCCAATGAACACTCTGTCACATGAACTGGGATTTTGTTCCAGAGTTCAGGTAACCTCTGTGTTATGAATCTATCCCTCCAGCATGTCTTATTTATATTTGTGCAGAGGTTGAAATCCTTAGCTCGCGTGGTTCTGGTGAATTTGGATTTTTTGAGATGGAGCATGTCCATCAGTTCTTGGTTGGACATGGCCTTATATGTTAGGCACAAATCACCTCTGAGCAGGCGGTATGCTACTGAATAGAGCTGGAGTTTCTTTAATCTAGCTGGATAAGGCATATGTTTGAGTCCCATGATCCTCTTGGTGAGGTACTTCTGGGGTCTTTCCAGTTGTTATATGTGCCAGGTGAGGTACATCCCAAATGGAGCATTATATTCAATCATGGGCCTGATAAGGGAGGAATATAGAGGTGCAATGACCTCCTTTGATCTGGCTGAGAATCCCTTCATGATGAGATGAGCAAGGTAGAAAGTCTTTCTGACCACTTTGGCAACATGGTTGTCAAAGGAGAGGTCACTATCAACTTGAGTCCCCAGGTCTCTGATTACTTCTTCCCCACTCAGTGGGTTATTGTCTATGTGATAATTTGTGGGTACTTTGTTTTTCCCAAAGGGATGACTATACATTTTTGGCGTTAAGTTTGAGGCCATGATTCCGGCACCAGTTGTCCGTTTCAGTGAGTTTCTGTAGGATGTGTGTCAGCAGGTGAATCGACTATGGCACCCAGTATGCAGTCATCTGCAAACTTTTGTCAGCCATAATCCTCCCATATTTGCTTTCACATCTGAGTAAATGCGAATAAGAGCGGTCCCAGGACTGAGCCCTTTGGGACACCACTCATGACTGGTTTCTGAGTCTGGACATGGCTCCAGCAATTTGACCTTATGGGTTCTGTTTTTTAGCCAGTTTGCTACCCATCTTGTGACATATGGATTTACATTTAGGCTGCTGAGCTTGTCTATGATGCCAGAGTGTGGTATTGTGTCAAAGGCTTTAGCCAAGTCCAAGTAGGCAGTGTGGACAGCCTTGCCCTCATCAATGGCACTAGTGACTGACTTGAAGAAGTCAACCAGGTTTAAGAGGCAGGAGCTGCCTTTTACAAAACCAAACTGGGTGGGATCAAGGGTCTGCAGATCCCCAATGTCGCCATTTATGAGTTCCATGATGATTCTTTCCATAGCCTTGCAGACCAGGCTGGTCAGACTTATGGGTCGGTAGTTACCAGGGTCAGTGTAATTTCCCCCTTTGTGGAGCGGGACCACGGTTGCTGTGCGCCAGTGTTCCGGTACATATCCTGTAGTGAGGCTAAGATTGAATAGTGTTTTTAGGTGCGGGTTTAGTTCATCTTGAAGTTCACGTAACACACAACCGGGGATACCATTGGGTCCCATAGATGCTGTGTTTTTTGCTTTGTTGAGTGCTCATTTTACCTGTACGTCTGAGATGACAGGTAGGTTACATTCAGCAGGGATAATTATTTCACCTTTCGGGGGTGAGGGAGGGGAGAAATTTGCACTGAACCTATCTGCAAGAATATTGGCAATGTCGGTAGGGTCAGTGAATTTTTTGTCGTTGTGTACCAGCTCAGAGCATATCTGAGAATTTCCTTCCAAGGTTCTGACATAATTGAAGAAGGCCTTGTGATTGTCCTTGGTATCCTTGGCAATCTTTCTCTCAAAGTTGGCTTTAGATGTTTTTATGAGAGAACGTAGTTTTTTACTTGTGCTGATCAGGGAAGCCTTTTCCTTGTGTGATTTGGCTTTGTCCTGCAGTAGCTTCCTTATTTTGTTGTACAGTTTGTTTATAGCCGGGGTCCACCAAGCCAGGCGTCTTCCTTTGGTGGAGAGGGTTTTGGTTTTAGTTGGGATTGCTTGATTATTGCATTCTTGGAGATGTCCGTAGAAGGCTTTTGTGTAGGATTCAGCATTTTGGGAAGTGGTTTCCATTAACCCAGTAGGCTTAAAGGATACCATTTCTGACTTAAGGAGCGTAAAGTCAGTTTTTGAAAATTTTTTCACTGTAGTTTTTTGTTGGGGGGGGGGGGGTGGGATATGTACATCCAACGTGATCAATTTATGGTCAGATCTTACTAGTGAGGGGTTTACATCCGGAGCATTTGGGCCCATGTTAGTGATAACCAGGTCAAGTATATTATCCCCTCATAGGAGAAGTGACCAGTTGCTCCATAGCATTCGAAAGTTAATGAATTCAAGAATCTTTGGGCTAGGGTGTTAGGGCTAGAATAGTGGGCCCAGTCTATGTTGGGGTAGTTGAAGTCATCCAATATGATGGTGTTTGGTGTGACATTCATATCCTCCAGTGTCTTCAGGAATGCTTGATGGGATTCCTGGGATTGGGAGGGTGTTCTATAACATGCGACCAGTTGTATGGCAGTTTTGCCTATGGTGAGTAAAACTTGTATGGTTTCTGATGCTTCTTGGGTAGCCACCAATCGAGAGGTGTAGGTGTCCTTTATGAAAATGGACACTCCCCCTCCCTTTGTGGTCCGGCCTGGAACTTGAGGCTGAAAAGCATGATATGAGGTATAGCCTGGTAGTGCTGGAGTGCTCTCAGGAGCCTTGAACCAGGTTTCAGTTACTGCACAGACATCGATGTTCTCCATACTGAGAAGTGTTTCGAGTGCCTGCATCTTGAGATTTAGACTTCTGGCGTTGAGCAGCATTACCCTTAATTTTTTTCCATTTTTTTTATTACGGAGGTTGATTTGTCTTTTGAGCATTGCCTAAAAAAGGCACTATGGGGGTGGCAAGAGCCTTGGCCAGTATCCGGAAGCCCAGTGGTGACAGGTGCAAGCCATCCCTTTGGCAACGCGGCTTGTCCAGCATGTCATCCCAGGCTGACAGACATTGATCCCCTAGAATGACACCAGTGATTAAGCCAATTGTTAAAACTGATCATTTTGTCTTTGTACTGAGGCATCATTCTTGGTGAAGGCAGGATGCTGCTCAGGGTCAGGGTCATACCAGTCTGGGCTACATAATCGGAGAGCTCCTCAATGTCTCTTTTCATGTAGTCCAGGGAGGTAAGTCTCAGGTCATTCACACCAGCATGGACATTGACAGCATCATACTTGTACTTGCTTTGGAGTGACCTGAGTGCGTGTGTAATGTGGCAGATCCTAGCTCCCGATAGGCAGCTCACCGTTACCCTCTCCTTATTCAGCCTGGTAAGTGGGACGTCGATGTGTCTGACTATAGAGTCACCTATTACTAATGTCTCTGGCATAGTGTTTTGCCTTAGCGGCTGTGATTGTGTGACACACCTGTTGCTTGAGGTATGTGTTGTAGGTGTTATGTTTTGTGAGGGTGTATTTCTGGGTGTCTGCTTTGGAGGTCTCTGTTGTTTTGGTAAGTTTTTTATAAGAGCCTCCGAGTATGTCTTTGTGTTCTTATGTGTTTGGTTTGTAGTAGTGGTGGTTTTATGTGTGACTGGTTTTGCTTCGGGTGTGGGTGCCTTCTCCTCCTGTCTGGTCTTGCCAGTCCTGAGTTGAGAGAGTTCAGCCTCCAGTCTGGCTATATAGTTGCATCTCTCACAAGTATATGTGTTAGTAGGAAGGAGGAGAGGGTTGTCTGTGTACATGAGACAATTGTAACATTGTCTTAAGATTCCCAGATTAACCAGCTGAACAAGAGAGGATGCTAGTGGTCTACCACTCGACATGATAGAATATTAAAAGGAGTGCTGTGCCTTTAAAGGAAGTGGGTATTCATGGGGGTAGTGGATGGCTGTAGTGCTTACTTTAGTATAAGAGTGCTTACTTTAGTATAAGAGTGCTTGCTAAGAATAGAAGTCCCGAAAACAAGTGCTAATATATACAGCTAAACAGACTGAGTAGAGCTTCAGGAAAATTTGAAGAGTAGACTTGCGGAGCCAGAAATAGTTTAAACTCAGAAGGCCCAACCAAAAAATGCCCAGGTGGATTTTTTATACAGGGAACTTGAAAAGAGCTAGAAATGGTCCCAAGCAACCAATAATTTACAGCTCAAGTGCTGAGGTCACTTCCCCCAGGGACAGATAGGCTGCTCAAGGCTCCCCACTCCCACTGGTGAGCTCAGAAACTTCCTTCTATCCAAGTAAGGCAATGGCCAACACAGGAACTACACACAGCCCAGAATACAGCAAAGCCTGTATACTGGTCTAGACTAGTCGAGCAAAGGCGGGAAAACAAGGAGTATTTTTTTTTTGTTTTTTATTTTTTCAAGAAAACACACAGAAATGCAATTAAACAAACAGTAAAATCAATTTACACAGGCTAGCACACTTTAGTGAGCAGCCTCAGCAGTTAAATTAACAAAAAAACAGTAGTAATTGACCAGAGTCGACCAAAAAGCTACTTTTAAGTGCAGATACTTTAGAAATCAGCAGATAGACACAAAAAACAGTTTTAGCTAGTTAAATGAAAGCCAGAGAGGACAATGCAGATAAAAAAAGCCAAAAAATACTTTAATCTGGAAAGTGGTCGCTTCTTTCAGTTCTCTGTCGCCAGGACCCCTCTGCAGGACCACGTGGAGCTCTGCTTGGGTATACAGCCAGAAAAAAATGCCCTGAGGCAGATTTTTATACAGGGAACTTGAAAAGAGCTAGAAATGGTCCCAAGCAACCAATAATTTACAGCTCAAGTGCTGAGGTCACTTCTCCCAGGGACAGATAGGCTGCTCAAGGCTCCCCACTCCCACTGGTGAGCTCAGAAACTTCCTTCTATCCAAGTAAGGCAATGGCCAACACAGGAACTACACACAGCCCTCTTGTGGGAGTGGTAGCAAGTTGTTCCATAGCATTTGAGTTTATAACATCTAGGAACCTTTGGGCTAGGGTGTTGCAGCTAGGGTAATGTTCCCAGTCTATGTTTGGGTAGTTGAAGTCACCCAATATAATGGTGTTTGGGGAGACCTTCATATTTTCATGTGTTCTCCAGTCAGCCAAGTGTGGTTCCTGGGTTTAGGAGGAGTGGAAGGCAGTTTCACCCACTGTTAGTTGCACATGGATAGTCTCTGATGCTTCATGCTGTGCCACCAACCTGGGGGTGTGGGCATCTTTGACAAATATTGATACTCACCCTCCTTTTGTAGTTTGTTCCATGTTTTGCGGCTGTAAAGCATGGTATGAGGTGTAACATGTTAGTGCTAGGGTGCTCTTGGGAGCCTTGAACCAGGTTTCTGTTACTGCACAAATATCAACATTCACCATGCTGAGGTGAGTTTGGAGTGCGTGCATCTTGCAGTTTAGACTTCTGGCATTGAGTAGAATTACTTCTAGTTTCTTATCCCTTGTGATACCTATGGAGGTGGGTTTGTCTTTTGAGCCTTACCTAAAAAAGGCACTATGGGGGTGACAAGAGCCTTTGGCAATATCCAAAAGGCCACAGGTGACAGGTGAAAGCCATCCCTAGCGAAGCATCATGTCTTGTTGAGCATGTCATCCCAGGCTGACAGGCATTGGATCCCCTTTCACTGACACCAATACTTAAGCCAATTGTTGTAATTGATCATCTTGTCTTCATATTGTGGCATCATGTTTGGTGAGGGTAGGATGATACTCAAGGTCATCAAGTTTGCATATACTACATGGTGGTAAATGCTGTTTAGCACTACCTTACATTGCTTAACACATGGCAATCATGCCTCAGGTGGTGCTGCAGGGCTGCCTATGTCAGATGCACATACTACACTCCCTGCACATGTTTGAAAGCAGGTTGTGTCAACTTAGGCATCCCTTTCACTATATGTGGGAGTCAGATAAAGGTATCATTTCCAGGGTTCCTACTGAGCCAGTGTATGTGTTATGCGTTGCCTCTTTGCCAAGGCCAAGGCATACTGGGCACGCCTCCTTCTGCCTACTGGGGCAGGCTCAGGTTGTTCCTCCTCCGAGTCACACTCTGCCTGTGATGGCCTTGGCAATGGTGGGGGGCTGTTTGGCCCAGGCCTATGCTGGTCCTGCTGCAGCTGTTTTCACAGAATCATATTATGTAGCATAGCACATACCATGACAATTTGGGTACATGTAGTTGGTGAGTATTACAAGGCTCCACCAGATGTGTCCAGGAACCTTGACTTGAGCAACCCAAACACATGCTCAATTACATTTCGTGTTTGTGCATGTGCCTCATTATGGCGTTCCTGTTCAGGTGTGTGTGCGTTTCTGATGGGCATCATCAGCCACGGCTCCAGTGCATAGCCAGCATCCCCCACTAAGTGTCCATGTGGGATGTCCCCATTGGCAAATGTTTGGTACAGCTGCTTCAGATGCCAGATGTGGGAATCATGGTAGCTTCCAGGGTAGCCATCACACACATTCATTATTATGCCCTGGGCATCACACACGACCTGGCAGTTAATGGAGGGGAAGCCCTTGCTGTTAATGTAGGCCCTACCCCGCTCACCAGCTGGTGCTTTGATGTGTATATGTGTGCAGTCTATTGCACCCACTACCTCAGGGTATTCTGCTATTTGCTGGAAGAGACGCATATTGCTGGCCAATACCTCACGGGAATTGGGGAAATATACATGATCACCGACATGTGCTGACATGGCATCCAGGAACTGGTGCAGTACCCTGGATGCTGATGCCTGTGATATCCCCATCATATCACCAGTTGGTCTCTGGAAGGTACCTGTTGCTAGTATACTTAGGCCAACACATACCTTGGTTTCCACTGGGATGGTTCCTCTGTTGGTTCTGTGTGTGAGGTGTGGCCTGCATAGCTCAGCAATTTGCTGCAGGAGATCTCTGTCCACTCTATAGTGCTCCACTGTCTCCAGCTCATGTAAACCCTGGTAGGTGACCCTAGGCTTGTACACTCTTCTCCATTTCCTCACTGTGGGTTGTCCAGCAGCATTTGCATTGTCACCACCCTCAGCATGTTGCATATGTCACCTTATAACAGCAATGGCAGCCCCTAGCATTTTTGTCTGAGTGTAGCTTTTTCAATTTTCACTTCTAGTAGCTTACTTCAGTGTTGCAGTTTATCTTGAGAGTAACAAACTGCACTATTGTTTGCAGAGTTTTAAGTGCTGGGCTGGGCTAGTGTTCTGCCTGTGTAATTGCCTGATTCTGATTGTTTTCACCTACTAGCTCTACTAGTATTCCCTGGTAGCTTCCTACGATTTGTTGTGCTTCCTTTTTCCTTTCTGTTTCCTCAGGGGGGAGCGACGGCCATACAAATACAAACATGCTCACAGCAGCTCACACGCGCACACACATACTTAGACAGACTACAACTTGCTTATTTGGGTCAAAACGTGCTTACACCAGCGCAAACACGCTTAGAGGTATTTAACCAGCCTTATACATGCGTACTCTGGCTTAAATGCGCGCACTCACACTTTCACGCGCGCAGTCTGTCTTACTCGGGTTTACAGGCACACACACGCGTGCATACCCACTCAGCAAGAAAATTTGGTGTTATCCACAGTATACACCTTCCATTTCTTGGCTTTCCCTGGCCTACCAGTTGACACACCACTTTCCATGATGTCTGACAGCTGACACATGCCACTCTGCTCCTATGAGCTTCACTACTTTCATACATACCCCCCTTGTGATGTCACCTATCTCCTACTCTGTTACTCCCCATATCCTACTCCTACACTCCACTGACTGTGCTCATTTGCTATGTAAAATTGCGATTCACTATCCTAACACTGATTTACATAGGATTGCCTACTAATGCTTGGTTACATGTCTTAGACTGGGCTTCTCCCCTTAGCAACCCCTACTCGGTGGCCATGTTGTCTTCAGCCTGCTATTCCCTTACATTGTAATTTAACAGTTTTCATAGATTCCACATTTGTGGCTTTTATTTTCTTATTTTATGATTTTTTTTTTGCGCACCCCATTTGCACGGTTCTGCACTCCGCTTAAACATCGGAAATCGCGAAAAAAAAATATTTTTATTTTAATTTTGCATCTGGGAACTTTTCCAATGGCCGTATATTTGGCCATTGGCATGCTTGCTCAACCATATGCAACCTTTATTTGGAGCTGACAAGGCTCCATTTTGCTATTTGCAGAATGGTACTCAGTTGTCAACTGAGTACATTTCTGCAGCTAACACGGCTCCTACTCGGACAGGTTTGTGCTTCCTGGATCACAAATTTACCTTATTTGCATGCCTTTCAGCTGCAAGTGAGGTAATTTGCATATCCCAGCCCTGTCCGTGTAGCAGACATTTTAGGAGCTCTCTTACACACCCCAACAAGCTGTTCCTAGATCGCTCGTCGGACATGATGGCTACATGAAGTCTTACTCTACTCGTTCACTCCGTGCAAGCCATCATGAATCCGGCCCAATATGTTGAGTCAATAATTCATTCTACTATTCTAGAAGCTACTGTACCATCCTCATTTGGGGCAATTTATTTTCTAGCATGTTGGTTAGAAATTACCTTTTTGGTAGGCACAGCTTTTCCATTTTCCTCATTAGTATGTTTGTCAGAAATCACATTTTGTGAGGTACAAGATTTCTGTTACAAATAAACAATGTTTACCAATGTGCCCCTCTTAGCTCATATAAAATGCAGCATTTCAGCTGCTGACAGTTTTTCTGTACTCAAAGATACTTGTACTTTCTTAAGTGTAGGCATAGGTTAATCAGTTTTAAAAAGTATATCACTAGGTAGTACTCGTTCAGTTAACATAACCAGTTTTCCAGAACTCATATTGTTATCCAGAAAAAATAAATAAATACATTACTTAAGAGTGGCCTTTTGAATTTATCAACTGCAAAAATGTCTGCCATTTTATGATTACTATTCATTTATGGTTCAATCTCTAAGTGTAAATTATGTTTTGGGGAAGAAATATATGCTATCCCTATTTTCAACAAAGTATAGGATAAGGTTGGAAAATGTGGTCACCAGGAATTCAATTCATGCAAAATAAATTGTAGAAAAATGTTGTTTATTGAATGCTTTTGTCCTGTGCAAGGACTTCATCAGAATAAAACCATGCAATACTTTTAGTTCCTTTTAAATACAATTTTAGCTTATTAAGAAAATGAAGAATAATAAGTTGCATGTACCAAGCAATAAAATCTTAAGAACTATGCCTAAAATAAGTAGAGCAATAAAGTTAATACAAATATCAACAGCCACACATAGCAACACTAAACCCACATATGCGGAGGCCCTTAACATTAACCTGCCCAATCAACAAGGACCTCCAAAGCTGAAACGTAAACACCAGTCACAACCAAAGTGACACATAGCTCACAACACCAGTGTGCCACCCAACAACAGCCACTAAGGCAAGACAACGTACCCAACACTTTAGTCATAGGTGACTCTATAGTCAGGCACACAGATGTCCCACTCACCAGGCTGAATAAGGAGAAAATTACAGTCAGCTGCCTGTCGGGTGCCAGGATCCACCACATAACACATGCACTCAAGACACTCCACAACAAATACAAATATGACTCTGCCATTGTCCATGTTGGAGTGAATGACTTGAAATGTACTGCCCTGGACTACATGAAAAGAGACATGGTAGAGCTCACAGACCATGTGGCCCAGGCAGGTATGACCCTAACCCTGAGTAGCATCCTGCCTTTACCCAGAATGATACCACATTATAAGGACAAAATGATTGACTTCAAAAATTGGCTAAGCTTCTGGTGTCATTCAAAGGGGATCCAGTATCTGTTTGCCTGGGATGACATGATCAACAAACCACGATGCTTTGCCAGAGATGGTTTGCACCTGTCGGCCCTGGGATTCAGGTTACTGGCTAAAGCTCTTGTCACCCCTATAGCACCTTTTTTAGGCAAGGTTCAAAGGACAAAACCACCACCATAACAGATACAAGCATGCAAAATCTGAAGGTAATGCTACTCAATGCTAGAAGTCTAAACCTCAAATTGCTCTCTCTTGAGGCACTCCTAAAAATGGAGAACATCGATATCTGTGCAGTAACTGAGACCTGGTTCAAGGCTCCAGAGAGCACCCCTGAAATACCAGGCTACAACTCTTAGAAAACTTTTCGGCCACCAAACCAAGACCGAAATACTAAACGTGGAAGAGTGTCTATACTCACCAAGGATATTCACACCTCCAGGCTAGTTGCCCAACACAATGCATGTGAAATTCTCCAGGTGCAACTAACACTAGGTAAGACTGCAATCCAAATTGTAGCTTTCTACAGATCCCCCACCATGCCCCAAGATTCTCACTACACCTTTCAAAACATACTGGAAAATATTAAGATACAACCAAACACCCTAATATTGGGTGATTTCAACTACTCGTGTACCATTTCATAAATTCCAATGCCCTGGATCAACTAATCCATTGTCCCACCAGGGGCTCAAATATCCTAGACCTGGACATTACCAACATGGGAGATAGATGGTCCACACCAGTGGTCACCCCCTCATTGGTCAGGTCTGACCATAAGCTAATCACCCTTGACATCCACATCCCACCCCCACCCCCCAGTAAGGAAACCACCAAAAAAAACTTCTCCAAAGCCAACTTCATGCTACTCAAGTCAGAAGTGACAAACTTCAAGACACCCATGCAGCCAGGAGCTTAAAGTTTGACTGCTGAATTCTACACTAAGGCTCTGTACGAGCACATCCACTCGTGCATGAATCGTGCCATCCCAAATAGAACCAAGACATGCTCCTCTGAAAAAAGGAAGCCAATCTCGTGGTCCCCTGCCATAAAAAAAACTATACAACAGAAGGAAGAAACTGTTGCAGAAAAGAGGAAAATCCGAGGATGCAAAAAACTCCCTTACCAGCCTCAGTAAGAAGCTGAGATCTCTCATAAAATCCTCCAAAGCTAGTTACGAAAATAAAATTGCCAAAGATTCCAAAGACAACCACAAGGCATTCTATAGTTATGTCAAGAATCTAAATGGCAATGCTCAGATCTGTTATGAGCTACAACAGAATGGCATTAAATATACTGATCCCAAGGATATTGCCAATATCCTGGCAGATCGATTTAGTGCCAACTTCAACCCCTTCTCACCCACTAAAGGGCCCATCTCAATACCAAACGTTTGCCAGTAATCACAGCCACACAGGTAGAAACTGCACTCTCCAAAGCTAAGAATACAGCATCCATGGGACCAGATGACATCCTGGGCTGTGTACTACATGAACTACAAAATGAACTGGCACCTCACCTAAGTGTCATGTTTAATCATAGCCTCAACTCAGGCTTCATGCCCACTGAGTTGTGCACAGCTACAGTTATCCCACTCCACAAGGGGGGATCCACCTTGGATCCTAGGAACTACCTTCCCATCAGTTTGATGAGCCTGATCTGCAAGGGCATGGAATGCATTATCATGGAACTTATAAACAAAGACATTGACAACCTTCAAACACTGGACCCCACCCAGTTTGGGCTCGTGAAGGGCCGATCTTGTCTCCTGAACCTGATTGACTTCTTCAAATCAGTCTCCAGAGCTGTGGACGAGGGTAAAGCAGTCCACTCAGCCTATCTGGACCTCACCAAGGCCTTCAACATGATCCCCCACTCTGGAATCATAGATAAACTTACTAAGCTGGGCATAAATCCCTACATCACTCGATGGATTGCCAACTGGCTTACTGAGAGAACCCTGACTGTAAAAGTAACCGACTCCAAATCCAGCTCCAGACAAGTGACAAGTGGAGTACCTCAGGGTTCAGTCCTGGGACCGCTCTTGTTTGGCATCTACTTCTCTGAAGTACAGGCCAACACTAAGGGACTCTGTCTAACAAAGTTCGTAGATGACTGCACACTGGGAGCCATTATTGAATCCCCAAACGATGTGGATATTCTACAAAAGGGCCTTACAGAAACAGATGCTTGGTGCCAGAGCCATGGGCTCATGCTTAATGCCAAGAAATGTATAGTTATCCCTTTTGAGAAAAACCATGTACCCATGAATTACCACATTGGTGGCAGTACATTAAACACCAAAAGTGTGATGAGAGACTTAGGGACACAGGTGGACAGTGGTCTCACCTTCGATAACCACATCGCCACAACAGTCAGAAAATCCTTCTATTTGGTACACCTCATCACTAAGGGCTTTTCATCCAGAAAAAGGAGGTCATTGTCCCACTGTACTCATCCCTCATTAGATCCATTATAGAGAACAGCGCCCTGTTTGGTATGTACCTCACAAGACATCTGCAACAGCTGGAAAGGCCGCAGAAATACCTCACTAAAAAAATCACAGGCCTAAAGCAGATGCCCTATGCTGACCATCTAAAAAAAGTTCTGGCTATACTATGTGGCATATCGTCTACTCAGAGGTGATCTCTGCTTAACATACAAGGCCATGTCAAACCCTGAGCTGTTGGACATGCTCCACTTAAAGAAATCCCAATCCCTCAAAGCCACATGCTCCAGGGATCTAAACCTTGTCATAACAATGAACAAAACATGCTGAAGGGATAAGTTCCTGACCCAGAGACTCCCCATACTCTGGAAAAGACTGCCCATACATGTCAAGCAGATTGCCTCCTTGGCCCTATTCAAAAGGAACCTTGACGATTGGATGGGAGATAGTAAATTCACCCCGGGGATCACATCAGTCACCCTACTAGACAGTGGTCCAGGGAAGTAAATATTGTGGGAAGAAATATCCAGGGAATTGTTATGGCTAGGCTTGTATAGGCCTTAGGGCTAATGGCCTAGTACCAGCCTATGAACCTTTATGCATTAACATTTTTCCTTTAAATAAAAATCACTTGTACCTAAAAAGTGTAAATAAAAATGCATATATAAAAAACAGTTTGCAAAAAGACATAATATCCGTGTCCAGTATTTAGCATGTATCCAAAATCCTGCAATTTCATGGCATTAAGTTTAAGTAATGGTCGAATGGAAAGATATTCATTAAGTCCTAAAAAATGAAGGCCATTCAGCCTAAGTTGCCACAAGCTGCTCTCATTATTTTAGCTGTGATAGAGGTCTGTTTATGAAATTTCATGTGTTTTAGAAGACAGACTAGCTCTATCTAGCAGTTCTCTTTTAGTTATTGATATTCCATACAATAAGTACTTTATATGTCCATATAAGCTTTGTGTACTTTTCCTGCAGGTTGCAAAGTTAAAAATTTAGCCCATTCAAAATGGACCAATTTTTTTTTTTTCACTGGCATATCTCTCAAAAGCAACGTGGCATACTTTGATCTTATCAGCATTATTCATTTTCTTATGTAGTAGGGTGTCTTTGGGGTTGTTGATAAAGTGGCACTCATTCTCATCTTTTTCTGCTACAGTAATTAACTCAAAATATTAGCTCATCTGCAGGTTGTGATGCCATAAGAGAAGAACTGTACAAGGTTGTATATAGCATCTGGCATTTAGTGCAACAGACTAAAGCACTGTTTTGCTTCCTGTGCCCAGTGTACAGGATCTGATTTTTTCTTCTGTCATTTGCCTGTTGTATGACTGAGCATTTCCTTTAACAAGAGAGTGCTCCTGGGTCTCCCTGATAAAGGATAAGTGTATCCAATGACCTTATCTCATCAATAAATAGGTATAATGATTATTTTCCAAATGATGTTCACTGAGACTTCTAGTACAGCAAATGCAGTACACTCTAAACACTTTCTTCAAGTTAGCTGCAATTTAGTTAGAGTGAAAAAGTCAAAGCAAAGCTCATTTTCAACTTAAAAGAAAACAAGTACACTTTTGCTTAATATACTTGTGTTTAGTTATAATTTACTGAGATGTTTTTTAGTCCACTTTTAAAGCCTTTCAGTAAAGCTCAAGGTTCCTTACAATTTACAGGTTTAGTAATGCAGTCATTTTCAAGCTGCCTTGCCACCCCAAATGCATTTACATGAAGGCTTCTAGTTCACCTTGAGTAAATCCACAATGAGTCTCTTGGTGCCCTTTGGGTAGATGCATAGGATTTCAGTTGACTGTCCTGGTATTTTTCACAGCTTCATCTGGTCAGGGTGCAAGAAGAGATTCTACTCTTCACAATCACCCTCTGTGAGAGCTAAGTGCCTCTGGCACTTTAACCTTCTGGCCCTTCTTTTTAACAGACCCTCTAAAGTGACTCATATGATACTATGGTATTCCAGGTCTCTAGTACAGTAATACGATGGCTATACACATAACTCTCTAGTTTTTACCACAATACATGCTATATATACAGCACATCAAACCAACATTTTATGAATTAGATTTTCACTATGGCATAATATATTCAGTAAACAGGGAGGAAAAGAGAGAGCGCATTAAAATGTTTTGTGAACCAGAACACACATAAACTTCTCTATCAGTTAAGACCTTTTGAAGTAAAGTCCCAGGCCAATGTCCTAAAGCCCTGCATAAAAGAACTGAACCTGAACAATCTGGTCAGCAGATCAGAAGTGGCAGAATGTTTTGAGGCCATCAGGAACAGAGAAAGTGCTCCCTCTCTCTCTCTCTCTCTCTCTCTCTATATATATATATATATATATTATATAGTATTATACTAGGTCTGTTGGGTGATCACCAGATTATTTTTCACACATGGCTAAGGCAAACTTTGAAGAACAAATGTTATTTATTGCATAAGTTCCTTCTTCCAACTATCACAGTACATCAAATAATCAGGCTAAAGGGTAAAAGAGAGTGTGTCTCAACATCCACCCTGAGACAGAACTAAATCTTGTGTGTTGAAGCTAGGAACCTAGGTTCCCTGGATCACTGTTTAGACTACTCTCTTTCTAAGCTATTGAAAGTTCTGATGTCAAAATGCTTATTTGAAGCATCTTTAATCCCCCCTACTTATGTGATAGAAACAAACCTATAAGAACAGAGGAAGTAACCCTATGCATTCATTCTTATATGTGTATGTATGCAATGCATGTATTTATCAATTCATTTACATTTGTATTTATATTTTGACTATGTTTATCTTTTATTTTTTTTACCATTTATGTGGGCTGGTCCCATGATCCTTTTACAACCATGACTGAGGTTCTGTATTCAGGACAAAATGCTGAAGCACCTTCTTATCCCACCTCCCGGCAGACAGCAACAAGTAATCGCAAACTGAGGAAAAAGGAAAGAGTGTGCCACCATGTTTCATAGGATTATAGCATCATGGGAGGTTTCTAGGCTATCAACCAGGAGGTCATTTCAAGCCTAGCCATTTCATCCCAATGTAATACCATAGATACTCTAGTCAATACCCAGGATTGTATTTATTAATGACTGTCCATGTCCAGGAGGGTTGTGAGAGCTATTCCAGGTAGGAATTTATGGTGCCCCATCCATTCGTCCAGGTTTCTTTTGAACACTGTCATAGAGGTGCTCTGCTTTACATGAATTGGCAGCCTATTCCAAAGCTGAGGCAGTCTCTGGGAGACAAATCTGTCCCTCCAGCATATCCTGTTCAAGTTGCAGGCCATATTTAGGTCCCTGGAAAGGGTAAATCTAGTCCTGTTTGATTTAGAGTTCTGCAGCAAATTCATTAGTCTCCTCTAAGAAATCTATAAGTTACTGAGCATAGTGACAGGGACTTTAGTTGGTCTGTATAAGGCATGTGCTGGAGACTGTTGATCTTCTTAGTTAGAAACCTCTGAGGTCTCTCCAGTTGCTGCAGGTATTTTGTAAGGTACATGTTGAAAGGGGTGTTATACTGAATTATGGGCCTGATTGGTGATGAGTATAGAGGAGTTATAAACTCCTTTGCTATAGAGGCAATGCCTTTGCTAATCAAGTGTGCTACATAGAAAGCCTTCCTTACTACAGGTGGTCAAAGGTAAGGTCACAGTCTACTTGTGATCCCAGATTTCTTACCACTGCATAGGTACATAGGGTACATAGGATGAAGGGACATTGTTTTTACCAAAGAGAATGATGATGCATTTCTTTGCATTCAATTTGTGACCATGACTAGGACAGCAGTCAATGTTCTGCATAAGACCCTCCTGAAGTATACTGACATCATTTGGGGATTCAATAACTGCACTCAGTTTGCAGTTGTCAGCAAACTTGGTCAGCCACAGCCCCTCAGTTTTGTCCTGAAATTCTGAGAAGTATATACCAAACAGTCATGGGTCCAGCACTGACCCTTGTGGTACCCAGCTACTGACAGGTCTGCAGTCTGATGTGAAGTCACCCACTTTGATAGTGTGTAACTGGTTTGTGAGCCAGCTGGCAACCCATTTTACAACAATGGGGTTTCCATTCAGTTTATCGGTAATATCTGAGTGCGGGATTGTGTCAAAGGCTTTTGCCAAGTTGAGGTATGCTGTGTGCATAGATTTGCCCTCATCAGTGGCCCTAGTCACATTTTTGAAGAAATCAACTGGGTTTAACAGGCAGCATCTCCCCTTGATAAAGCCAAATTCGTTTATATCCATGGTTTGGAGGTCTCCTATATCTTTATTTCTTAGGGCCATGATGACATATTCCATGGCCTTACAGATGGGGCTGATCAGACTTATGGGGCTATAAGTCCTTGGGTTTGTTGCTAAGCTACCTTTGTGCAGGGGAATTACTGTTACTGTTCTCCATTCCACACAGACAAAGCCAGTGGTTAGGCTGTGATTGAATCAGGTACTTAATGGTAAATTCATATTTATGTATGTATGTATGCATGTATATGTACAGTATACATACAGTGCCCAGATCATCTGGTGTTCCAGGTAGTGTCCATCATTCATGAACCAGAGTTCACATAAACCACTGTGCCAATTAGAAATTAAAAAAAAATATCATGACTAAATAAATATATGTGCAGTAACCCTTATTATTCATGCTCCTTAGCCAAGGCCAACATGATGGTTACTTACCAGATCATAACATTGTTTCTGCTGCACTGACTCCTTTTATTACTTGAGCAGATATTGCATCAGTGTTTGTCGAAATGATAACTAGGACTTTGAATAATCCACAGCTTCCTTGTTTTGTTATTGCTATTTTGGCAAGTGTGATCATGTAATGTTGTATCACTTGTTTTTCATTTTGGTGAAAAAGGATGGAATTTAGTAGAAAAATAATGTTTTAGGCCTAATTTTCATTAACTGTGATCAAAGCTATAGCTAGGTCATCTGGTGTCCCTGGCAGTGTCAGTCATTGGATTGGTATTCCAAAGTTGAGGACCAAAAAATAAGGTAAAAAAAATCATTTTCAACTTTAATTGTTGCAAACTCTTTATTACAACTGTAGTGAGAAGGTAGGTATGTTTACTAAATGCTGAGATCATAACAACTGTAGTAAACGGTGCAGTGGTGCACCAGTAGCATTGTCACCGTATAGCAAGAAGTTCTCTGTTTCAATTCTCAGCTGGGGTGCCTTCTGTATGGAGTCTGTATGTGTTCATGTGGGTTTCCTCCAGGTGCTCAGGTTTCCTCCCACATTATAAAAGACATGTGTCTGGAGCGTTTCTTCCCGGGCCTCTGCTGAAAACTGGCTTCGTTCCAAGTCAGACTTTCCTGGTAAATAAATGTTAAATAAATGAGGCATAGGCATTCACTTAGGAAGTCATGATATTATTCATTTTCTTAAAAGATTGTAGTTACTGCACTCATGTAACTTAAGTAACTACCAATTGCACACATTTGCAACGTTTGCCATGGTAGTTGCCCCCTTTGCCATCCCAGTTATATCTCGGAGTGTGATTACTGTTATTAGCTTGCTAATTGGATTTCCATATTGCTATGCTTTGGGGATGCTAGTCAACTATAATTGATGTCCTATATGTTGGGCACTTGATACAGCTCATATTCTGAATACTGTTTCCTTAGAGGAATACAAATGTAGATTTTTGAGCCATGCCACGCACTGTAAGTGCCTTGCCACCCCAAATGCATTCACATGAAGGCTTCTAGTACTCCTTAAGTAAATCCACAATGAGGCTCTTGGTACCCCTTGGGTAGATGCATAGGATTTCAGTTGACTCTCCTGGTATTTTTCACAGCTTCTTCTGGACAGGATACAGGAAACTCTACCCCTGGCTTCAAAATCCCCCTCTGTGAGAGCTAAATGCTTCTGACACTTTTGGTTTCTAGCCCTTATTTTTAACAGCTCCTCAAAAGTGATTCATATTATATGATGCTATTCCAGGTTTCTAGTAAGGTAATGTGATGGCTATACACATCACTATCTAGTTCTTACCTTAGCACATGGTATATATACAGCACATCAGACCAGCATTTCATGAGCGAAACTGTCACTGTGGCATAATATATTCAGTAATCAAAAAGAAGAAAAGAAGGATTGCATTAAATTGCTTAGTGATGCAGAACGCACATACATTTCAATAGCAGTTAAAACCTTTTGAAACAAAGACCCAGGCCAATGTCATGAAGCCCTGCATAGAAGAATTGAACATAGACTATCTGGAGTACTGTTCCAGCTACTCAGCAGCTCAGAACTGAGAAATGTTTTGAGGCCTCCTTTCTTCTTCATGTATGTAATGCACGTAGACAAACCAGCAAAAACAGAAAGTGTTCTTTTTTTCTCTGAGTATATATTACAAAAAAAAAAAAAAAAAATATATATATATATATATATATATATATATATATATATATATATATATATATATATATGGTTCCACTTGAAAGCATCGAAAACCCATAACATCTAAATTCATAACATCTAAACCACAACATCTAAAACCCAAAACATCTAAAACTCATAACATCAAATCTCAAAACATTGAAAATTACAAAGCAACTATAAATAACATCCCACAGAGGGTTTACTACGTTTATGCAAGAGGGCAAGCCCCTTTGCACCCCCTATGCCACCCACATCCCCCCATAAATTAAATATACCAACTCCGAGGTCGCACTACGATGGGGGAAAAAGTTAATTTCCTCGACCTGTTATGAGTTATAGATGTTTTGGATTTTCGATCATTTGGTCTCACTGTTTTGAATTTAGATGTTATGAGCTTTCAATCATATGAAGTGGAACGATATATATATATATATATATATATATATATATATATATATATATATATATATAAAATGAACAAATGGTATTTATTGCATAAGCTTCTTCTTCCAACCATCACAGCACATCAAATAAGCAGACTAAGAGAGGAGGGGAGAGTGTGCCTCAGCTTCCACCCAGCGATGGCACTCATATAAACTGCTATATCAGTTATAAAGAGTAGGATCGCAGTAATTAAGTACTGGGTGTTGAAGTCAGGAATCAAACTTAGGTTTCTCAGTTCACTGTTCAGACTGCTCTATTTCTAAGCTATTGAAAGTGCTGAGGTCAAGATGCTCATTTGAAGCATCTTCCCCTCCTATGTATGTGACAGAAACAAACCTACAACAGCAGAAGGAATACACCTACACCTTCATATTAGCGTATGTATGTATGCATACATGCATCTATTTTTTTTTTACATTTGTGTTTATATTTTAACAATGTTTATCTTTTTATTTCTTACCAAGTGCATGGGTTAGTCTCTAGAATCTTTTACAACTATGACCCAGTTTCACTAGGCAGGACAAAGTGCTGAAACACCTTCTTACTCCACCCCCAGCAGAGTAAAACAAGTAAATCCAAACAGAGAGGAAAGGTAAGACTGTGCCACCTCATTCCATGAACCAGAGTTCACATAAACTGCTGTGTCAATGAGAAGTTTAAAAATATATTACAACTAAATAAATATAAGTGCAGTATCCCTTATTATTTGCGCTCCTTAGCCAAGGCCAACATGATGTTTTCTCATCAGATCATAACATTAATTCTGCTGCAATTACTCTTTTTATTACTTGAACATATATTGCATCAGTGCTTTCTGAAATTATAACCAGGACTTCACAATAATCCACAGCTTCCTTGTTTCGTTTTTGCTGTCTTGGCAAATGTGATCATGTAATGTTGCATCATACATTTTCTATTTGGGTAAAAAAACATGGAAATATGTAGATGAAGAATATCGCAGGCCTCATTTTGATTCACTGTGATCAGAACCATAGCCAGGTCATCTGGTTTCCTGAATAGTGTCCCACATTAGATTGTCTCTCCCCCTCAAGCCAAAGTTGAGGACCAGAAAAAAAGATTAAAAAAACTCATATTCAACTTTAATTGTTGCAAAATTTGGGGGGCAAAAATAGTGTAAAGCTTGCTATGTTTACTAACATGATGTAACAACAGTAGTAAATGAGGTATTGGCATTCGTTTAAGAAGCCATGGCATCACCTAGTTGCTTAAAATATTGTCTGTACTGCACTCATATCACATAGGCAACTGCTAATTGCATCCATTAGCAGCTTGCACCAAAGGAAGTTGCCCCTTTTTCCCCACCCTAGTTATGTGTCTGAGTGTGATTATTGTTACAGGCCTGCTAGCTAGCTTTCTATATTGTTATGCTTTGGGAATGCTAGTCTACTGTAAATGGCATCCTATATATAGGACACTTGCTACAGCTTATCTTCTGAATACTGCTTCCATGGAGCAATACAAATGTAGGATGTTGTAACATGGCACACCCTGTAGGGCTTCTCTTGGCTATAGTCCTGGTAATAAGTATTTAGTTTAATGATAATTTATGTATATTTTAATGCCGTGACATCTTAAACAGTTGGGATTCCAATGAAGCACAAATACATTGGGTTTAGAACATTTTCCTTTATCCTACACCTTTTAAAGACATCTGAAATACTTTTTTCTTTGTTTACTTGCTTCCTGGTGGGCTAGTCATGACTGTTAGCAGCTCTAAGCAATCAGAACTACTGTTTCTGCTTATTTAAATGTTCATAATGAATGAATGGCATGTGATTACATGATAACATGACAATGGAAGAACAATGTATAACAAATTGCCAAGCATTAATATATTCTGTTGCCACTACAGTTGCTATGTTTTGAAAGATACAATACCACAAGCACATCTGAAAATATTTATTATTACTCTTTCAGCTTTTTTTGTGTTCTGTCCTAACATTTAGGCTGTAGGTGTCAAATAGGTACTAATTGTTATTTGTGTAGTTCTGTTTTGTGTTCATTTCAGTCAACATAAATGGGAAGCTGAAAAGATATATACTGTAAAACTGAATAGTCCAGCTATGTATTGTTTACTACCTTTTTCTGACTATTTTCTTACCACAAGCTGTTAATAGGAAGATGCACACTGACGTTTGTAGAGCCATTTGAGCAATTTTGTTTATTGTAGAAGTCAGTATCAAAAATGCTTATCTAATTTATCATAAAGGTCTGAAAGAGAGGTATATACTGACACTTGAGCAGTGCAATTCTATATTTCTTTTTCTTAATAAATATGAGCGGTAAGTATGGTTACTTTCCTTTTCACTTAATATGGACACTCAAAACTGTTATGACTTAGAAGATGTTTTAAAACACATATTTTTAATTCAGTGTTACAGTTGTATGTCTGAAATAATGAAAATATAATAATACCTTTATGTCATAACTGTTACAAACCTGAACAATTCATAATAATGAGAGGAAAAACAGTAAACAATGAATCAAATTGCACATCATAACAGCAGTGTCAGTGACCCAACAGCTGGCACAGTCATCTTTGATACAGAAGGTTGTGGTTCTGTTCCCCACCAGGCAGATGGGATGCTGCACTCCTGAGTATGTCATCCTTTGTATAAGACAATAAACCAACGCCCCATTTGCTTGAGTTAGTGGTAGCTCAGATGTATGTAAAAGATCCCACAGCACCTGCCCTGGAAGCTATCATGGCTCCCACATCTGGCATTCCTCAAGGCTGTATCAGTGGTTTGCCGGGGGGACATCCCATATGGCCATTTAGTGGGGGATACTGGATACACACTGGAGTTGTGGATGATGACACCCATCAGAAATGCACGCACACCCACACAAGAATGCCATAATGAGGCACACGCTCAAACCAGGATCATTATAGAGCATGTGTTTGGAATGGTCAAGTCATGGTTCCACTGCCTTGACATATCCGATGGAGCCTTGAAAGCACTCTCCAACCACATGTGCACACATGGTCATATGATGTGCCATGCTACACAATATGATCCTGTGGAAACAGCTGCAGCAGGAACAAAATGAGGAAGGGCCACACCCCCCCCTCCACCATTGCCAATGCCTCCATAGGCAAATAGTGACTCGGAGGAGGAACATCCTGAGCCTGCCCCTGTAGGCAGAAGGAGGCATTCCCAATATGCCCTGGCCTTAGCAAAAAGGCAATCATAGCACATACACTGACACTGTAGGGCCTCAGGGACTGATCTCTCTCTGTCTGACTCACACACACAGTAAAATGGATACCAAACATCACACCACCTATATCTGACCATGTATAGGCAGTGTATTGCATGCATCCTACATAGTCAGTCCTCAAGCACCACCCTCACAACAGCTGTAGGCACAAGGTAAGCCAGTCTCTGTAACAAAAATTAATGGAGTGGAATTCTCTGATAGCATATCTATGATATTGATCAAGCATGTAAGGGAATGGGGTGGATAACTGGGATAGCAGCAGACAACTGACAGCTCTGTGGGATAGCAGGATGTGTATCCCCAGTACTGCCCTACTCACACCATGCAGTATTACCCTAGTCAACAAATACCACTGCAGTATATGTGGTGAGCCAAATAACTGGGTGGGTCATAGGTCACATGCATGGATGTCAAATTGGGGTCCCATACACACCACCAACCCCACACAGCAGATCAGCTGTAGACAACCATACAGAAATGTCTGGCAAAGGCCCCCACATGGCAACATCCATGAAATACCCACCCACAGACCTTTACACAGTGATATCACAGCAGGTCTGGCAGTGCCAGTATGGCTTTGAAAGGTAAGATGTCTGAAACTACAAATGTCTATGCCAGAACAATCTGACCAGTGGTTGATACTGTTATGCCTTTAGTCTGAAAGATAGGGCACACCAATATGCTACATGGGACCAAAGTGTTAAGCAAATATCAGCACAGTCTGTAGATGTGTATCGTGTACAGTCGTGTCACCCCCCCCAGTGCCATAGAAATGTAACATATTCCTAGACTTAAGCAGCATCCAGCTGTCACCCAGAGTGATGGCACAATAGTAACAGAAAGCAATTGTCAGGAACAGCCACAGTCAACTTACTGGTGCCATCCCTAGAGTGTCTCCTGCCGGTAACCTGGGAACATATGATCATCAGAATGCACTGCCTTGCTACACACCTGGCCTACAGGCCTCTGGCAAATGCCTATGCCTCACCCACAGTGCCTTTTAGGGAGTGTCATGTGGTCCATAACACCAACATAACACAGTCCACAAAATACAAAGAAAGGCCATGCTGACAACTGCTAGGAGCAAACTTGCCAGCCTCAGGGAGCCAGAAATCAGGACAAAGTCATGAATAATGGGGTAATGAAAGTCCAAAGAGAAGGACATCTGTGAAATACTGTCCTAATAATGTTAAAAAGTTGATGGAATGATTTGTAATAGCATGGGATGTCTGATGGGTATGAAGTCTGAAACTGCAATGTCAACTGTCAGTAATATCTGACTTCAACCCTGAGTGACTTGCAAAAGACTTTTGCTGGAAAACCACACTTGTCTGGGTAACCAACAAGATATTTGAATAATGGATATAGACATTCTGTGATACTCTGTACAGTCGACAGGCAGGGCTTGGAGTTTAAACATGGGAATGCACTCACTGCATGCAGGCCTAACCCTGAAAGATGGTGAAATATGTGGACCCACAGAACCCTGGGCCACAGCCATGGGAAGTAACACACCCCTCTCTGATCACTCATCCTATGCAACATCCTGACCCCAACATGTGGCCATCCAAGCAAAATGAGGTTGGCCATACATATATGTGTGACAAACAACAAACACACACCTCCAGGCTGGTCAAACAGTTTGACACACACAAGACCCTCCAAGTGCAGTCAACCATCGAGGAGAGACAAATGCAAAGTACTGGTAGATATAGGCAAACACTTCTGCCCACGGCACCCCCAACACATATCCTATCCCCTACAAACCTATCTGGAGTCTGCCTGTCACCCTGATTCTGCTGACTTATATTACCCAGCTGTGGACTGGAAATCAGACCAGGCCAGAACATAAATACACATATATTCCACCATTGTAATATATCACCAAGATGCTGGACCATTTCCACAGCACCAGCAGTCAACTGATTGTAGGCACACACCTCAACAGGCTGGATTGAGCAAGAATGCATAGCATTTGGCCTATGAACCTGGTGTGTGCATCATCCATCCTGTATTCCTCTGGTAAATCACTGTGATGATCTGAAGAGGTATTTCACGAGGTACTGAAACAATACATAATAGTGTCAAATGGCATATATGACAGATGTCTGTTAAAAGAAGCCCTGTAACCCTAGCAGCCCATACAATACTGAGAGAAACTGTCACAATCATTGTATGGCCCATTGTTCCCACATTTTGATAGGCTATCCCTAGCTATACTGCACCAACAGGTTGAGAGCTATGGCTGTAGTACAAAACAAACTGGACTGGACTGGAGGACAACAATCCCTGGAATGGAGTCCCACATGTACTATAGAAGGACACACTGGGCATGCTCATGCACTTAGATAAATCTCAGTAGGATCTATGAATGAACAAGCATTCCCCACCCAGTACACTTCCCATTGCCCCACCTTAGCAGTCCTGAAGATGTCTGTCACCATAGAAGTCACTTTTGTTAGACCCACCCCCATAAGCTCTGTGGCATGTGAGATAACTGCATAACACTATAGTACACATAACTAGTTAGACAGGAGATTCTAATCTCAGTCCTGGCAAATGTAAACGTGTGTGCATGTGTTCACAACTAAAAGCTTTTGGGTACATTCAGACCTAATACACTTCCCCTTTCTCTACTTTAGCAGTCCTGCAGATATTAGTCATCTTAGCAGTGCATTCCGTCAGGTCTCAGCCCCATAAGTGCGGTGGTGCATGTGATAACTACATAACATGATAGTGCAAACAACTAGTTAGGTATGAGTTCTAATCTCAGTCCTGGCAAATGTAAAAGTGTGTGTGTGTGTTTACAACTAAAAGCTTTTGGGTCCATTCAAACCCAGTACACTTCCCCTGTCCCTACTTTTTACAGTCCTACAGATATCAGTTATCTTAGAAGTGCCTTCCATCAGGTTTTAGCCACATAAGCTCTGTGGTGTGTGCAATAACTGCATAACATGGTTGTACAAAAACTACGTAGGTAGGAGTTCTAATCTCATTCCTGGCAAATGTAGAAGTGTGTGTGTGTGTGTGTGTGTGTGTGTGTGTGACAGTTGTGTGTGCAAGACTGATGGAGTTGTGCGTTTGTTTATAGATGAAACAGTTTTATGCCATTCCCATCCATGACACTTCATAGTGCCCCACATTATCAATCCAGATGATGTCAATCCCTTATCAGCAACCTTGGCCAACTGTTATCCTTATAAGCTCAGTAGTGCATGTAATAAATGCTTAACACTATAGTAAAAATGACTAGTTTGACAAATGTTCTACTCATGTGTCCGGCAAATGTGTGTGTGTGGGAATGTATGTTTGTAAGTAGAAGTATTTTGATATGTTTCCCACCCACTGTCCTACTTTATCAGTCCTGCTGATGTCATTCCCCATATCAGAACCTTTGCCCAACTCTCAACTCAGTAAGCTCTGTAGCATGTGTGGTAACTGTGCAACATTGTGGTACAAGTCACTAGTTAGGTAGGGGTTCTACTCTCACATCTGGCGAGTGTGTGCCTGTTTGTAGGACAAAGTATTTTGATAGGTTAAATACCCACTGCACTACTTTATCAGTCCTGCTGATGTCATTCCCTTTATAGGGTCACAAGTGTGTAGAAGGTAATGACCCAGGAGCCTTAACAAGCCTAGCACATAGAAGGGCCCTTCCATTGTGTCACTTGATGTTATGTCCCAGTGTCTGTATCAAGTATAGCCACTGCAATGATCCTTGGGTTGAACTGTCTATTACCCATCCACTCAGTAAGATTTCTCTGGAATAGGGTCAGCTAGGTGCTCTGCGTGACATGCATGGGAAGTGTATTCCAGGACATGTGGAGTCTCATGGTGAGGGACCTGTCCAAACAGCATCTTGTGGTGATTGTGGTACTGAGGTAGAGGTCTCTGTAGTGTGTGGTGTGGATGGATTTATATGTAGCATTTCTAAACCAGCTGGGTCAGACATGGGTTTGTAAGTCAAGCACAGATAGCTGCTGATTAGGTGATATGACACAGAGAATAGCTTGTGTCTTCAGAGTCTGTCTGTGTAGGATGTGTGTTTAATGCCTAGGAACCCCTTTGGGAGGTGCTTCTGTGGCTTCCCCAGCTGTAGTAGATGTCTAGTGAGGTACATAGCAAATGGACCATAATACTTGGGGAGTGGTCTACTGAGGGGTATAGTGGACAGAGATCATTACCTCTGTCTTCCTGGATGTAGAACCCTTGGTAATGCAATGTGCCATATAGAAGGACTTCCTGATCACAGTGGCAATGTGGTGCATGAAGGAGAAGTTGCTGTCAGCCTGTGTCCCCAGCTATCTTATAATGCCTACAGTGTTCATTGGGCTCCCATTGATGTGGAACTTACTGGGAACTGAGTGTCTTACCAAAGGGTGATGATGATGCATTTTGTGGTGTTAAGCTTCTGGTCATGGTTTCCACATCACTCATTGGTCTCAGTGAGGCCTTTCTGTAGGATGTCTGTATCACTTGTGGAGTTCATGATAGCTCCCAGCTTGCAGTCCTCTGTGAACTTGGTTATACAGAGTTCCTCTGTGTTGGGCTGGACTTCTGAGAAGTAGATGATGGACAGGACACTATCCAGTACTAATCCCTGTGGAACTCCACTTGTGACTTCTTGCCAATCTGACTTGGATTTTGCCACCCTCACACTGTGTGTTCTGTGAACTAATTTGCAAACCACCCACTGATATAGGGGTTGATGCCTAGTTTGTTGGGTTTACCATTAATCCCTGACTAAGGAATGGTACCAGATTGAGGTAGGCTGTAACTAACCAGGGCACACAGATGTGGTGCCAGGTCTCTTTGTAAGTCATGTAGAACACAGCCACGGATATGTTGGGGTTCCATGGAAGCTGTATCCTTGCCTGTGAACAATGTAGTTCTAACCTGGCCTGCAGTAATGCTGGATGCCTGGCATTCATCTGCCATTGTGATTGTCCCCTTGGGGAGAGAGAGTGGTAAAGCTGGCACTGAATGTGCTGGGACGACTGTGACCAATATCTGTTGTGTCAGGATAGGAATCTTCATTGTGCAGTAACTCACATCACTTGTGGTTATTGCTGTGGAGGTTGTTAATATAACTATCAAAGATTTTTGTGATTGTCAGTGTCTGCTGCAAATCTACCTTCATAGCTGCCTGTAAATGATTCCATGAGGGATCCCAAGTTGTGTTTGAAGCTAATAAGGTGGTTCACCAGTCTTGGGACACAACCATGTTCTGCAACAGTGTTCTTCTTCATTTGAACACTTTAGTAATGTCAGGAGATCATCACAATGTCTCCCAGTATTTGGAGGACTGTGTCTGTGTTCTGTTGGCTATGGCTAGTACCATGCATCCATGTACATGTTTGTACAGGGGATATGTATATGATGCAACAGTCATGCAGCTATTTCCCATTGGCATAGGTACAGTGAAGTCATCCACCCCTGTTTTATGATTGCAATGTCAGCATTGGGGAGGTTTTGCAAGGTGGTTACCTTTGTGGGGGGTGTGAGTGAGATGTTGAGCTCCATGTTGATTACCTCTTGGTTGGATCTGACCAGGTAGGGATTGACAACTGTGGTTGAGCAACAGTCCCATATGTAAGTAATCAACACAGGTCAAAGTTGTTGCATCCTCTACTGGGGGTCAGTAAGAGGCAGTCCAGGGCATTGGAACTGATGAATTCCATGAAGCGTTGGGTCACTGTACTGGTGCTTGACTACTTTCACCAGGTGATGGAGGGGTAGATGAAGTCTCCTACTATGTCAGTGTTGGGTTGGATTTTCCTAGATGCCAGGGTGTTGAGGAATGTGCATTGATAGGCTAGGGACATATCTGGGGACCGATAGCAGGCTGTGGTGTGGATTGCACTATTCCCCAAAGGCAGTTTTACCAGAAGTACCTCCGATGCATTATGCTGGGATACTAGTCTGGAGATGGATATATCCATTATGGATATGGAGACAACGTCACCTGTCAAGGTGTGGTCCATGTTTTATCACTGGCAGCTGTGGAATGTGTCATAGCTTGTTAGTGCAGGGCTGCTGTCTGCTGCTGTGAACCACCTCTCCGTTACAGCACAAATGTCAATGTCCTCCACTCTGAGGAGTGCTTTGAGTGACTGCATCTTGACAGTTATATGTCTACTGTTGAGCTGCATGACCCTCAGATTGCATACATATCTAGCTGTTATGGTGGGAATTTGATTTGGAACACTGCCTAATAAGGCACTATAGAGGTGGCAAGACACTTACCCTGTACCTGAAAACCCAGGGCTGACAGATTTAGAACATCTCTGGAAACAAGCAAGTTGGTCACACGTACCCGAAACTGCACTGATAAACCAAAAAAAAAAAAAAAAAGTACAAGCCAGATAGCCAGTCCCAGATGATTGTTTATTCCACAAATCAACACTGATAAATCACACTGCAAACAAAAGAACATTAACGTAGTACAAAACATCTTAAACGCTTTCATCATATCACTAATCAAAATTGACTGTTTAAATAGAAGTTTAAAATGTTGACATCCAATGAAAATACAAAAACAATTAAAACCTTGTTAAAATTGTGACGTGTTTGAAATATTTTGTTAAATGCTAAAAATATATCATATATGTACGTATTTAAAAAAACTGAGAATATTATTCTAAAAACTGAATGTTCACTGTCAGGACCTGATTTTATAAATCAATAAAATGAATAAAGTAATAAAGAATTGAATAATATGTAAATGAAAGTGTGTCAAATATATGCAATAAAAACAGCTCCATCTGTTGGTGAAAGTAAAAAGCATTCTTAGAACATGAATATACTTTTCCAATGTTTCCCTGAGTTGTGATATGGATAACAAAAGTGAAAGCCATAACTGTTCAGTACTAAATCCTTAAAACATATTATGAACAAATTTAATGTTAAAATATTTTTTAAAAAACAATAAATAATATAAATAATATAGATGCAAAGTAATAGTTTAAAAATATAAATAATATTGTATATGAGTGATATGTGTATATTTTATAACTTGGCAGCCCTTAGTTTCAAAACGGGCTTTACAGATACCATGTCATTAAGGCCTGGGGGATGACTGGCATCTAAAACCAGCTGCCAGTACAATTCCCTATATTCTAAATGGGTCTCCCAAAGACCACCCCTAGGGTCTATGGGTACTACCTCAATAAGAAAGAACTTAAAATTAGCTTTCTCACAGATTAAAGCGTGTCTAAATAAAGCATTATTGTGGTTCTTTTTCCTTATATCATAACCGTGTTCATAAATTCTTTGTTTTAACCGTCTCTCAGTTTTGCCTACATAAAATGAATCACATGAGGCACATAAGGCTAAATATACCACCCCTGAGGTGTTACAGTTTGCAAACCCATTTGTATTAATGTATTTGTTTCTACTTTTTATATGAAGGGTCTCAAGGTTCAATATATTACAACAGTAACCACAACTACCACACTTATGTGTCCCTTTCTTGCTGTTGTCATATACATTGTATAAATACTTATGTGCACCCCCTTCCAAAATATTTTTTAAATTACATCCTTTTTTATAAATATACTGCAAAAGTCTCTCAAAAATAACTTCTAAATCAGAAATTTTTGCAAATCTAGACCATTCAGTACTTATTACTTTTTTAATTATGTTGGTTTCACCCGTATAAGTCATAGTAAAAGCAGACAAAAATTTTTGCTCTGTGTTAACATGTCCTAAGTTTACAATTTCCATGTTAGTAGTGGGCAATCTTATGCCTAAAATGGGAGCAAATCTATTGCTCCTACCATCCTTTACTTGTGCATAAATTTCTGTTAACATTTCATTTGGATAACCTCTAGTTTTGAACATATCTATAATGATTTCACTTTCTTCTTCAAATTCCTTGTCCAAAGAGGTCATTCTACTTGCTCTAACTAGTTGACCTTTAAAGACCCCCTTTTTTGGTGTGGTGGGTGGGTGCTATTAAAATGTAAATAAGAGTTGGAAAAGGTTGATTTTCTGTGTATTCTGGACTTAAATCCATCTGTTGTTCTAACTAAATTAATGTCTAAATATACCAATTCATTGTCGTTAATTTGATGTGTGAACCTCAGAAAGTCAGTAGTTCCAGTAATATATTCAAGGAACTCTACAAATTTAGTTTCTGAGTCATCCCAGAATAAACAAATATCATCCAAGAAGCACCCATATAGATTCCAACAATTGTAATATTCTGAGGAGAAAACATATTTTTTCTCCCAGTATAACATAACAATGTTGGCATAAGTGGGCGCACAATGTGCCCCCATTGCCACACCCTTTAACTGCTTAAAATATTCACCTTGAAAGAATATAAAATTGTTTTTTAACACAAGGTCCATTAATACAAGACATGTTCGAAATGTTTTAAAAGGAATAGTGTGAATATCTGCTAGGAATTCTTCAAACCAAACCAGACCTATATTGTGAGGAATACAAGTGAATAAATCTATCACGTCAAGAGTAATGAAACTTTTTGTGTTGATCAATGAACTGTCAATACGTCTTAAAAAGTCCCAGGAGTCTTTTAAAATAGTCTTGTTTTCCAAAATAACTGATTTAAGTTTAGAATCTATGTATTTAGCAAAAGGTTCAGTCACTGAGCCTTCAACCAAAACTATTGGTCTCAGTGGAGGATCAACTAAATCTTTATGCACCTTTGGAATACCAAAAATTGAAGGGACTTTTGGTTTTTCGACAGTCAAAAAATTATATATACTTAAATCAATCAATCCTTCAAAAAGTAAATCATTTAAACACACCTGTATTTTCCTGTAAGCTATGTGTATTTCATTTAATGACACCCTAGCATAAGTTTCTTCATAATTTAAAATATCCAACATTTTACCCTCGTATGTAATATCATCCATGAAAACAGCACCACCACCTTTATCTGGTTTCATTATTCTAATATTCTTGTTGTCTCTACAGCCTTGTAAAATTTCCCTTTCTTCTATTGTAAGATTGGGGTTACTCTACTGTGTTTTAAATGCTCCCTCAGTTCTTTTTCCACTACGGTTTCAAAGTTTTTTAACTGAGGGTGTAAAGGTGGATTAAAAGTGCTTTTCTGGTCAAAGGGTTTTTTACATGTCTTTTTTCTTGGGCTGAAAAGAATATTTCCAAATTTTTTTGTCGAATAAACTACTTAAGGTCAACTAGTAAATTAAAAATATTAGTCTTAACCTTCGGTATGAAAATGAAACCTTTTGAGAATAAAGCAAAGTATCCCTTGCTAATCTCAGTATTGGTGTAATTAAAAATATTAAATCCTTGATAAGTACTAATATTACCATTCCTTAAAATTTCATTAGTAGAATTTACTTCCAATAATCTTTTTTTGTTGTTGTTATTGGGCCCCATACTTTCTGTCTGTGGGGACCATAGTTGTACCTGTAATTCACTGGTTCCTTTCTCTTTAATCTCTCTGAACGTCTAGACTATTTTTGAGAGACCTTTGCAGTATATTTATAAAAAAGGATGTAATTTAAAAAATATTTTGGAAGGGGGTGCATATAAGTATTTATACAATGTATATGACAACAACAAGAAAGGGACACATAAGTGTGGTAGTTGTGGTTACTGTTGTAATATATTGAACCTTGAGACCCTTCATATAAAAAGTAGAAACAAATACATTAATACAAATGGGTTTGCAAACTGTAACACCTCAAGGGTGGTATATTTAGCCTTATATGCCTCATGTGATTAATTTTATGTAGGCAAAACTGAGAGACGGTTAAAACAAAGAATTTACGAACACGGTTATGATATAAGGAAAAAGAACGACAATAATGCTTTATTTAGACACACTTTAATCTGTGAGAAAGCTAATTTTAAGTTCTTTGTTATTGAGGTAGTACCCATAGACCCTAGAGGTGGTCTTTGGGAGACCCATTTAGAATATAGGGAATTGTACTGGCAGCTGGTTTTAGATGCCAGTCATCCCCCAGGCCTTAATGACATGGTATCTGTAAAGCCCGTTTTGAAACTAAGGGCTGCCAAGTTATAAAATATACACATATCACTCATATACAATATTATTTATATTTTTAAACTATTACTTTGCATCTATATTATTTATATTATTTATTGTTTTTTAAAAAAATGTTTTAACATTAAATTTGTTCATAATATGTTTTAAGGATTTAGTACTGAACAGTTATGGCTTTCACTTTTGTTATCCATATCACAACTCAGGGAAACATTGGAAAAGTATATTCATGTTCTAAGAATGCTTTTTACTTTCACCAACAGATGGAGCTGTTTTTATTGCATATATTTGACACACTTTCATTTACATATTATTCAATTCTTTATTACTTTATTGATTTTATTGATTTATAAAATCAGGTCCTGACAGTGAACATTCAGTTTTTAGAATAATATTCTCAGTTTTTTTAAATACGTACATATATGATATATTTTTAGCATTTAACAAAATATTTCAAACACGTCACAATTTTAACAAGGTTTTAATTGTTTTTGTATTTTCATTGGATGTCAACATTTTAAACTTCTATTTAAACAGTCAATTTTGATTGTGGTATTCATCTGATGAAATGATATGACAAAAATGTTAGGGTATTTTATACTACGTTAATGTTCTTTGGTTTGCAGTGTGCTTTATCAGTGTTGGTTCATGGATTTGTGGAATAAACAATCATCTGGGACTGGTTATTTGGCTTATATCTCTGGAAAGGTATTGATGTCTGTCAATCATGTTATCCCAAGCAGAGAGGTACTGGGTCTCCTGAGAATGACACACAACACATAAGCCAATGTTGCAGTCAATTATCTGTTGATTGTACTGCAGCATCATTCTGGGTGATGGCAGTATACTGCACAGGGCTACTGTCACACCTGCCTAGACCACATAATCCAAGTGTTCAACCACATCTCTTGTCATGTACCCCAGGGTGGTGTCTCTCAGGTCATTCACACCCACATGGATGATGACAGTGTGATACTTGTAGCTGTTGTGGAGTGGCCTGACTGGGTGTGTCATGTATTGGATGCTGGCACTTGATAGACAGTTGGCTGTTACCTCCTCAATAATCAACATAGTGAGTGGGACATCTGTGTGCTGCAGTACTGAGTCAGCCATGATCACTGTATTGTGCAAGGTGGTCAGCCATAGGAGGTTAGGTTGAGGGGCACACTGTGTAGGTGAAATATGTGTCCTTTGGCATGTGCTGTGTTGTGGTGTCTGAGTGGGTGTCTGTCTTGCTGGTCTGTGCTGTTTGAGTGCCTCTGTCAAGGTGGTCATGTGACTTTTCAGTGTATGTCAGGACTGTCATAGTTGGTTTTGTGGTGAGCTATGTGGTCCACATGGTGTGGTGCAGGTGTTGATCTCATCCTCTTGACTAGCTAGTCCAGTCTTTGTTGAAGAGTGCATATTTCCACATTTGGTGATATAGAGGTAACTCTTATTGGTCTGAGTGTTTGGAGTTTAGAGGAGAGGGTTGTCTGTGTACATGAGGCAGTTGCCTCAGAATGGACAAGCGCACCAGGTTAATGGGTGAAAGCACAGACAACCACACTTCAATCATGCCAGGAGGGGTGGTCATAAGTAGCAGGTACTAGGGCTAATTTCATGATGAATGAGTACTGCTGATGGCTCCCAGATATGATACACTTATTGATACAATAACCTGTGGAAGTGCAAAGCTATAATGCTATTTGAAGTGCAAGACAGAAAGATCTAGCAAGATGTATGGGAGAAACTGAAGGCAGACTTCCTGCCACCTGCAATACTCTACCTCAGCTGTGCAGTTATTGGCACCTTTGGCCAGTTGTAAGCCCAGTAAGCTCTGTAGCACATGCAGTAACTGTGTAACCCTATAGTACAAATAATTGGATAGGCAGGGGTTCTAATTTCAATGCTGGCAAGTGTGTTTGTGTGTGTGGGTGTGAGAATCGTGTACTGTGTGTGTTATACCACTTTTGACTTCCGTACTACCCTTTACACTTCCCCTCACACCAATTTAATACTCCTGCTGATGCCATTCACTTTATAAGTACCTTTAGAGTAGGTGAAGTTGTATAAGCTCTGTGGCACATCTGATAACTGCGTAACACTATAGTAGAAATAACTAGATAGGCAGAAGTTCTGATCCCAATACTGGCAACTGTGTGTGTGTGTGTGTGTGTGTGTGTGTGTGTGTGTGTGTGTGTGTGTGTGTGTGTGTGTGTGTGTGTGTGTGTGTGTGTGTGTGTGTGTGAATTTGATACTGTGTGGCTTATAACATTCTGATTTATGTACCACCCATTACACTTCCCCCACACTACTTTACTAGTGCTGTTGTTGTCATTCACCTTAGAAGTACCTTTGGACAAGGTGAAATTGTGCAAGCTGCATGGTGCATCTGCTAACTGTGTATTACCATAATACAAATAACTAGATAGGCAGGAGTTCTAATCTTAATACTGGTAACTGTTGGGTGTGTTTGTTGTGAGGATCATGTACTGTGAAGGTTATACCATTTTGAGTTGTGCACCACCATACTCATCCTAATTTAGTAGTCCTGTTGATGTCATTCACCTTACAAGTACCTTTGGACAAGGTGAAATTGTGTAAGCTCTGTAATGTGTCTGATAACTGTGTAATACTATAGGTGTGTGTGTGTGTGTGTGTGTGTGTGTGTGTGTGTGTGTGTGTGTGTGTGTGTGTGTGTGTGTGGATCATATCTTGTGTGGCTGATACCATTTTGATGTGTGTACCATACATGGCAGGTGACCACCTCCCGATGCCATTACTTTATATAGTATGGTAATGGCATTTGCCTCACATACAGCATGTGAAATCATTGGACCAGTCCTCTGTACAGATGTGTTTGGAACATCCAGATGTTTGCAACCAATTAGTGCTCTGCCTGCCATAACAATGCCCATGTATGTGATATAGTTGCCAAATAGGCCACAGTGAGTGTACTGACACATATGACAGCATCAGGTATCATACCTGACTGAAACCGCATACTGATACAATGTCTGCTACCCTCACACTAGTACAGGCGTGTAGGTGCAATACATGAGTCCAGATGCTTAGTTTTACAAGTGAATTGTTCATGTCATGAGTCTCATGAAAGGTTGGGAAAGGTGTGGACTAACATAGTGTGGTCTCAATCAGTATATATCAGAAACAAATGACATCTTAACAGGTGTGTGTACACATTTTATATCCACTGTATAGCAGTGATGTTTCACACATGTCCCCACCTTAGTCAGTTTATCCAACACATTTTGCTGGTGTCTGTCCAGACATCTTGCACTGACAGGTTGTGGAGTATGCTACAGGAATGTTACATTCTCTTCTGATAGGCCCCTGTGGTGACCACTGTGATGCAATACAGTTAACCCCACCATAAGTGAACATGCACATAAAGCAATATGGCTATTAGTCATGGTTGTGTGCATGGCAAAATGCATGCCCTCCATATGCCTGGGTTATTGCCAAAGAACAATTGAACAATTCCATACTTACCAGCTTCACGCTTCAGTCCTATATGCAGACCAGAGTGACCTATGAAGTTGTGGGAGAGAGGTATTCTCAGCAGACTCACATAGGTTCATAGGCTCATAGGTCAATACTAGGCCATCTGACCTAGGGCATTTCTAAGCCTAGCCAGAGTGTGTTTGGCTTTCACCACCCTTTTAGATTAGTTGACTGTGCCTCTGTATAGTAGGACATAGTAGGTAGCCCTTTTAAGGTTAGTTTACTGTACCTCTGTCAAGCAGGGACACAGAAGAGATCCCAGCGGTAAACTTACAATCTCCCATCCACTTGTCAAGATTTCTGTTGAAGAGGGTCAGTGAGGGGCTCTGCCTAACATGGATTGAGATTTTGTTCTAGAGAGAGGGGAGCCTCTGGGATATGAATCTGTCCCTCCAGCATGTCCTATTTATTTCTGTGCTGAGGTTCAAGTCCCTGGATCGTGTAGCTCTAAGGGATTTGTATTTCCTGAGGTAAAGCATGTCCATTAATGCTGGGTTGGACATGGCATTATACGTCAGACACAGATCGCCTCTGAGTAGGCGGTACGCAACTGAGTAGAGCTGGAGTTTCTTTAGCCGAACTGCATAGGGCATCTGTTTGAGTCCCTTGATCCTCTTGGTGAGGTACTTTTGGGGTCTTTCCAGTTGCTGCAGATGTCAGGTAAGGTACATCCCAAATGGGGCATTGTATTCAATTATGGGCCTGATAAGTGATGAGTAGAGGGGCACAATGACCTCCCTAGATCTAGATGTGAACCCTTTCATGATAAGGTGGGCTATATAGAAGGTCTTTCTAACCACTTTGGCAGTGTGATTGTCAAAGGAGAGATTGCTATCTACTTGGGTCCCCAAGTCCCTAATTACTTCTTCTGTACTTAATGGATTACCACCTATGAGGTAATTTGTGGGCACTTTGTTTTTCCCAAAGGGGATGACTATGCACTTTTTGGCATTTAGCTTTAGGCCATGGCTCTGGCACCAGTTATCCATCTCTGTGAGACCCTTTTGGAGGATGCTTGTGTCAGGCGGAGAGTCGATTATGGCACCCAGTTTGCAGTCATCTGCGAACCTGGTCAGCCATAGTCCACCCGTGTTAGCCTGTACCTCGGAGAAATATATACCGAACAAGAGAGGTCCCAGGACTGAGCCTTGTGGGACACCACTTGTAACTGGTTTAGAGTCTGACATGGCACCTGCTATTCTGACCATGTGGGTTCTATCCCTGAGCCAGTTTGCAACCCATCTTGTGACATAGGGGTTGATATTTAAGCTGGTGAGCTTATTTATGATGCCCGAGTGGGGTATTGTGTCGAAGGCTTTTGCGAGTTCCAAGTAGGCTGTGTGGACTACCTTCCCTTCATCTATGGCTTTGGTAACTGTTTCAAAGAAGTCAACCAGGTTCAAGAGGCAAGATCTGCCCTTAACAAAGCCGGATTGGGTAGGATCCAGTGTCTGGAGGTTCCCAATGTCTTTGTTTATGATTTCCATGATGATACGCTCCATAGCTTTGCAGACCAGGCTAGTCAGGCTTATATAGTTTCCGGGGTCTGTTGTGGCACCACCTTTGTAGAGCAGGACCACTGTTGCTGTACGCCATTCCTTGGGTACATATCCCGTAGTAAGGCTGAGATCGAACAGTGACTTTATATGAGGGTTTAGTTCTTCTTTGAGCTCGTGTAAGATGCAGCCCGAGACACCGTCTGGTCCCATTGATGCAGTGTTTTTTTGCTTTGGAGAGGGCAGCTCTCACCTGTGCATCTGTGATCTCAGGAAGGCTACACTCTGTTGGGATAGACATTTGCTCTTTTGGGGGGAAGGGAGGGGAGTTTGCACTGAACCTTTCTGCCAGGATGTTGGCAATGTCTGTGGGTTCAGTGTATTTTTTGTCATTTTGCACTAACTCAGAGCATATCTGGGAGTTGACTCCCAGGTTCCTGACATAACTAAAGAAGGCCTTGCGATTATCTTTAATGTCTTGTGCAATTTTTCTTTTGAAGCTGGCCTTAGATGATTTTATGAGGGATCATAGTTTCTTGCTAGTACTGATCAGAGACGCCTTCCCTTTTCAGGGTTTTGCTCTATCATGTAGTAGCTTTCTCTTTCTGTTGTATAGCTTATTTATGGCCAGGGTCCACCAGACAAGTCTCCTGCCTTTGGAGGAGTGAGTCTTGGTTTTATTTGGAATAGCATGCTCCATGCATTCCTGTAGGTGTCCATAAAATGCTTTTGTAAAGGATTCTGCATTTGGGCCATATTTTCCCCTGGCCTGGGGGCTTTGAAGGATTCCACCTCAGTTTTGAGAAGTGTGAAGTTTTCTTTTGAGAAGTTCTTCACCGTGGTTTCCTTGGCTGGGGGTGGGGATGGAATATGGATGTCCAGTGAGATTAGTTTATGGTCTGATCTTACCAATGAGGGGTATACCTCTGTTGTGAAACATAGAGACCCCATGTTGGTGATGACCAGACCCAATATGTTTTCCCCTCTTGTGGGAGTGGTGACCAATTGTTCCATAGCATTTGAGTTTATAAATTCTAGGAACCGTTGGGCGAGAGTGTTTGGGCTTGAGTAGTTTTCCCAATCAATGTTTGGGTAGTTGAAGTCACCCAATATAATGGTGTTTGGAGAGACCTTCATATTCTCCAGTGTTCTGCGGAAAGGCAAGTGGGGTTCCTGTGTTTGGGAGGGTGGTCTGTAGCAGGCTATAAACTGAAAGGCAGTTTTGACCACTGTTAGTTGCACATGGATGGTCTCCGATGCTTCGTGCAGTGCCACTAACCTGGAGGTGTGGGTATCTTTGATAAATATGGATATTCCCCCTCCTTTTGTGGTTCAGTCTAAGTTTTGGGGCCTAAAAGCATAGTATGAAGTATAACCTGTTAGTGCTGGGGTGCTCTCGGGAGCCTTGAACCAGGTTTCTATTACTGCACAGATATCGATATTCTTCATACTGAGGAGAGTCTCAAGTATGTGCATCTTGAGGTTTAGACTTCTGGCGTTGAGCAGCATTACCCTTAGTTTTTTTTTTCTTTGTGTTGCCTATGGAGGTGAGTTTGTCTTTTGAGCCTTGCCTAAAAAAGGCACTATGGGGGAGGCAAGAGCCTTTGCCAGTATTTGAAAACCCAGCGGTGACAGGTGCAAGCCGTCCCTAGCAAAGCAACATGGCTTGTCAAGCATGTCATCCCAGGCTGACTGACACTGGATCCCCTTTGAATGACACCAATACTTAAGCCAACTGTTAAAATTGGTCATTTTGTCTTTATACTGTGGCATCATTCTTGGTGAGGGCAAGATGCTACTCAAGGTCAGGGTCATACCGGCCTGGGCTATATGATCAGAGAGCTCCTCTATGTCTCTTTTCATGTAGTCCAGGGAGGTACGTCTCAGGTCATTCACACCAGCATGGACAATGACAGAGTCATATTTGTACTTGCTTTGGAGTGACCTGAGTGCTTGTGTTATGTGGTAGATCCTGGCACCTGACAGGCAGCTTACAGTGACCTTCTCCTTGTTCAGTCTGGTGAGTGGGACGTCAGTGTGTCTGACAATAGAGTCACCTATTACAAGTGTATTAGGTGTGTTGTTTAGCCTTAAGGTCTGTGACTGCGTGGCACACTGACTTTGTGAGCTATGTGCTACGTGGGTATTGTTTCGTGGTAGGGGTTGCTTGGATGTTTGCTTTGGTGGTCTCTGCTGATTAGGAAGATTTTAATTTAGAGCCTCTAAGTATGTTTTTGTGTGTTTATGTGTTTGGTTTGCTGATGCGATAGGTCTATGTGAGACTGGATTTGTGGTGCGTGTGTGGTTACCTTCTCCTCCTGACTGGCTGTGCCAGTACTGGGTTGAGAGAGCTCAGCCTCCAGTTTGGCTATATAGTTGCATCTCTCACATATATTTGAGCTTGTTAGGAGGAGGAGAGGGTGGTCTGTGTACTTAAGACAGTTGTAACATTGCCTCAAGATTCCCAGATTCACCAGCTAGACTGGAGAGTAAACCCAAAACTGACCTTTGGACATGCCTGAATAATATAGGGAACTACTTATTGACTGATCAGAAAGAACCAATAGGGAGCAAGTACTTAAAAGAAGTATAAGAGGGTGTAGTGCTTAAGTTTATTAGTGTTTACCTATGAGATTATTTATACGAGCAAGTGCAGGGCTTTAGAATGAAAATAGAGTGCTTATTTTGAGATTTAGAGTAGTTCCAAGGGAAAAAGTGAAGAGCAGACTTTGTGGAGCCAGGAATAGTTTAAACCTGTTTAAGTGGTGCTGCCCAACGCTGCTCTGTGTGCAAGACCACACAAAAAGAGAGTTGCAGGGTTTTAAGAGAGAGATCAAGGAGTTTGGAATTGACCCAAAATGGTCAATAAAACTACAGTTTCTAGGCAGTAACCACTCCTACAGGGACAGGCAGGCTGCTCAGTGTTAACCACTGCCACTGGTGAACAGAGAGACTTCCCTTTAGCCCAAGCAAGCACTGGCCTCCAAGAAACTTACAAACAGTTCAGAACAGCAGCTCTGTAACTGAACTTTCTTTTAAATTATAGAAAGTGGGAAAATAGCAAGATTTTTTTTTTTTTTTTTTTGTTTAAAGATAGCAAAGACACACAAGTAGCAAACTAGTCAGAACAGTGCAATAAATGATCCCAACACATGTGTGCTAGGTCAGAAGCAGGTAAAATGCAATTTTAAGAACAATTTTAAATTAAGTGCAACACAAAAAATGCAGTAAACAGGCTCTAGGTATGTTCTAAATACTGTTTCTAACCCAGATATCAACTTTTGCAATCAAGAAAATGCCAAAAAGTAGGTGGCAATGCAGTTTTTCTAAGAAATAAATCACAAGAAAATACTTAAAATCTCAAAAGTGGCTCCTTTCTTCTCTCAGCATTTTCTCCTCTTGGTAGGTGCTTCAGCAACAACTATCAAGCCTGGAAAGATGCCAAAGCCTGGAAAGATGCCAAAACCACGAGGCTGCAGGGTTTTAAGAGAGAGAGATCAAGGAGTTTGGAACTGACCCAAAATGGCCAATAAAACTACAGTTTCTAGGCAGTAACCACTACTACAGGAACAGGCAGGCTGCTCAGTGTTAACCACTGCCACTGGTGAACACAGAGACTTCCCTTTAGCTGAAGCAAGCACTGGCCTCCAGGAAACTTACAAACAGTTCAGAACAGCAACTCTGTAACTGAACTTTCTTTTAAATTATAGAAAGTGGGAAAATAGCAAGATTTTTATTTTTGTTTAAAGATAGCAGAGACACACAAGTAGCAAACTAGTCAGAACAGTGCAATAAATGACCCCAACACGTGTGTGCTAGGTCAGAGGCAGGTAAAATGCAATTTTAAGAAAATTGGTAAAGGATGGATGCAGCATGTCTACAGATTTACAGTACAATACCCAAAACTACACAATTTGTAGTCCTTCACCATAGATTTGTACTTCTGTGTATTAGAAATCCCCATCCACAACTGCAATCTGACCTGGAACATGCATGTAGATACTGTACAGATACAAGTATGTCTCATAATTATTTAAAAATAAAAAATAAATCCACCAACACTGGATAGCCGATAACTGTTTAATGCTCCAAAATACACAAACAATCACAGTTGCACCGAACAACTAAGCGCTTTCGCCGTGGTTAACAAACCTTGGCATCATCAGAGTTGTTCGGATACTCCACTCCCATTGCTTATATTCAAACTTGATTAAAATTAATTAATACCAATTAATCAATTGAAACATTTTAAAACATTCTTTAAAAGTCTCTTAAATCAATCTACAGTCTTGCCTCTGTATTATTCCCCAGTGTCTATTTCTAACAATAAACCCACTAAACAAGTTAACATAAAAAAAACTAAAAACTATTTTAAACACTAAATAAAACATTTTAAATATAACAAATTACAACAAATTAATAATATATATTATATCCAGATGGTATTGATATAATATCATGATAGCATCTTGTACAATGCAAATTTTCGAGAGAAGGGTGTTGATAATAATTGAATATATGCTTAGCTGGCTGAAACTACACAATTTTATTGTGTTTCATTTTTAAAAAGGGCTTGATGGAAATATACTCATTAAGTCCTGGAGGGTTACTGGCATTGGTACGTATCTGCCACATAGATTCTCTTGCTTCCAAGATGGATTCCCAATCACCCCCCCATCCATTGTCATATACCTTATCGATGATAAAGAAAAGAATTTTTTTAAAATTCAAACACTTCCCTGTATGAAAAACAAAGCATTGTTGATATCCTTGTTTTTTATAGCTCTAATATGTTCGCTCATCCTGTCTTTGAGTCTACGTGAGGTCTTCCCTATATAAAAAGATGTACAGGACAAACAGGTAGCTACATAAACTACCCTCCTAGTACTGCAATTACATTTACCCGGACACTTAATTGGTCTACCAAATGTTTCTATATCAACATTGGGTCCATCATTAATGTATCGACAAAACCTGCAATTTTCACACTTAGACATTTTAGAAATAATACTGTCACTACCATACTGACTCTAAAATATTTTTAATGTTGTTTCCCCTACTGTGAATTATTTGTGGTTTCATTCCAACAATGGCGGTTATGTTTTCATTAAAAAATAAATCCCAACCCTTATGGATGATATTCATTACCTCAATGGTCTTATCACTGAACTGCAAGACCATTCCTGTTCAACCTAAATTTTCTTTATGTTCTTTTAAGTTATTCTCAGATAACAAAATGGGTAGAAACATATTCCTTCTTTTCTTCACCACTTCCTTTTTTACATTAATCAATAATTTAAGAGGATAGTCTCTTTCTAAAAACATTCCAATGAGTTTATATAATTCTTCCCTAAACATAGTTTCCTCACTTGTTAACCTGGAAACTCTTACCATCTGACCTTTAACTACACTACGTTTTTGAAAAAAAGGATGTTGACTAGTATAATACAACAAATTATTTGAATATGTTTCTTTTCTAAAAATAGAACTTTCCAAAATACCATTTTCAATAACAAATTTTATGTCCAAATAATTAATCGTCTTACTGTTACATTGGAAAGTAAACTTTAAGAACTCAGTTATTACATTTAGATAATCAATAAATTCCTTAGCTTCATCAAAGTCTCCTTTCCAAAGTATAAGAATGTCATCCAAAAATCTATTGTAACTCGCTATGTAAGATTTATACTTGGAATTTAACACAAACCTTCTTTCCCAATCAAAAAGTACAAGGTTTGCATAAATGGGGGCACATTTAGCCCCCATTGCCACACCTGATGTTTGGTGAAACAATTCACCTTCAAACATCATGAAATTATTCCTAAGAATAATATCCATAAAGTTAGTCATCAAATCAACTTCCACTTCACTCATGTCAGACAAAAACCCTATGCTGTTTCCAAACATTTCAATACCCACCGTGTGAGGTATCACTGTAAACAAATTTATTACATCAACTGTCAAAAAACTCACAGTATTATCAGCTATATTATGAAACTTGGACAAATGCTGGAGACAGTGCCAAGAATCTCTAATTATATGAGGCACTCCCTCAGTTAGTTTACCTATCTTTCTATCAACCCAGGCTGCCAGGGGTTCAGTCTTTGACCCCTTTGCAGCCACTATGGGTCTGAAAGGTGGATTTTCTACTGATTTGTTTGTTTTAGGTATTCCAAAAATCTTAGGTGTAATAGGAAAAGGAACCGATAAAAATTCCTTCTCCTTCATTGAAATTCTACCCTTCATAACTTCATCTTCCAGTATGATATCAATCCATCTATATGCTAGATTGATTTCATTTTGAGAAACTCGATTATAAGTATTCTCATCATTCAAAACTTTCTCCATCTGTGTGTTATAATCTATACTTTGCATGATCACCACCCCTCCCCCTTTATCTGGTGTCATGATACGAAGTTGTCGATCTCTAGCTAAACAATTTAAAATCTCTTTCTCCTGTTCATTTAGATTGTACACTACACAACTTCTGCCTTTGTCCAAGTTTCTGATTTCCTTCTCACAGTATGTTTCAAACAATTGTATAATTGGATTTTGAGGGGGGATGAATGTACTGGACCGCACACATTCATTTCTTTCATTTTTATCTTTGTCATTTATCCCCTGAAAAAATATTTTAAGATTTAATTGCCTAGAATATAATTTTATATTCAATAAAGTTTTAGCTGCATTAAATCTATAAGTGGAACGAAGGACATGCCTTTCTTAAAAAGACCAAAATGCCCTTCTGTTAGAATCAGTTCAGTATAGTTAAAGATGCGAAAGCCTTCCCTTACCACCACTTGGCATTTTAATTCCTGTTACATTTCAATAGTTTCATCTAACAAGCTGGTGGGGTCACCCCAACTATTTGTTCCACCTAGTTCATTGTTAATTACTGTTATTTCCAGTTGTTGTCCTGAATGTTCCCCCTCGGTCTCCACTGTTGTTGTTGTTTCTGTTGCTGTTGTTGTCTCCCCTGATTCCATCCCCACGTCCACCTCACCTCTCGTGAACCACCCTGATTCCTTATTCGTTCTGATCTCCTGGGTAAATTTTCTAAACATTTGGTAGACCAATTAAGTGTCCGGGTAAATGTAATTGCAGTACTAGGAGGGTAGTTTATGTAGCTACCTGTTTGTCCTGTACATCTTTTTATATAGGGAAGACCTCACGTAGACTCAAAGACAGGATGAGCAAACATATTAGAACTATAAAAAACAAGGATATCAACAATGCTTTGTTTTTACATACAGGGAAGTGTTTGAATTTTAAAAAAATTTCTTTTCTTTATCATCGATAAGGTATATGACAATGGATGGGGGGGTGATTGGGAATCCATCTTGGAAGCAAGAGAATCTATGTGGCAGATACGTACCAATGCCAGTAACCCTCCGGGACTTAATGAGTATATTTCCATCAAGCCCTTTTTAAAAATGAAACACAATAAAATTGTGTAGTTTCAGCCAGCTAAGCATATATTCAATTATTATCAACACCCTTCTCTCGAAAATTTGCATTGTACAAGATGCTATCATGATATTATATCAATACCATCTGGATATAATATATATTATTAATTTGTTGTAATTTGTTATATTTAAAATGTTTTATTTAGTGTTTAAAATAGTTTTTAGGTTTTTTTATGTTAACTTGTTTAGTGGGTTTATTGTTAGAAATAGACACTGGGGAATAATACAGAGGCAAGACTGTAGATTGATTTAAGAGACTTTTAAAGAATGTTTTAAAATGTTTCAATTGATTAATTGGTATTAATTAATTTTAATCAAGTTTGAATATAAGCAATGGGAGCGGAGTATGCGAACAACTCTGATGATGCCAAGGTTTGTTAACCACGGCGAAAGCGCTTAGTTGTTCGGTGCAACTGTGATTATTTGTGTATTTTGGAGCATTAAACCGTTATCGGCTATCCAGTGTTGGTGGATTTATTTTTTATTTTTAAACAGTTTTGGTTTAGGGTAATTGACCCATTTGTGTTTGTATGTCTCATAATTAGTCTAATAATCCCCACTGGGACCTTACCTGCATGCTCCTTGTCCATTGTGTTGGTGCCACCCACCTCCAGCTAGTGGATCTTTGTACCCTGGTGTTGTGCTGTGATGGGTGGCCCAAGCTTGGCAATGAGATCTTCATTTGGTGTCAGTGTGGGCTGCAGGGCTGGGCTCCCACCTGTGGTTGTGGGGTCTCTGGCCATGGCAGCAGCCCTTTGCCAGGCATGGCATATGAGATTGTTGGCATGATTCCACACCTGCTCATATGTACGTGTGTGCAGGCCCACCTTATTCACCCTGTGGACAGAGTCCTCCCACAGGGTGGTCTCTCCCACAGATATTGCTGACACTGGCCCAAGTACTGTGTGGTTCTGTATTATGGTTTCCGTTCTCAAGTTGTATTCCACTGGTGAAAAGGTCTCCCGCTGATGATGTGACATTGCACCTGGTATACACTAACAGGGAAATATATCACAGGACCCCATACATTTGGCAACAATATGTCCAGTACCTGCACATGTACCTTGAATACCAGTAGCCAACACTCACAACCATACCAGTAGCCACCACTCACAACCACACCATACCCATGTAATCTATCAGCACAGTATCAGCTTGCATTGAACTCCTGGTCCTGATGAGTCATATTGCCCACAGTGAGGGCAAGTTGTTTGCATAATCCATGATTCCTCATTCAGGTCTGTGTAAATTGATAACATTAGCCATCTTCCATGTGGATGGTGTGTGGATGGTGCTGCAGCTTGGTGTGGCTACAGTGTGTAATGCAGCTGGAAGCACATGCTTGCGTTCATGTAGGATGCAGACAGGGATGATATGACATCCCATGGAAACTTAAATTTGTTGTCCTTTCAGTAGGCAATATGTACCTGCTCACTGGTGATGAGTGGAGGAGTGTGGGTGCAGTACATATCCACCTATAGTGATGCTGAGCCGGGGGGGGTGTTTGCCCTAACCATATCTGTATCAGGTTGCCTGTAGCTATGTTGTATGATCTGATTGGTCACCATTACAGATTGGGTTATTATGTTGCCTCCGAGATTGCAGACATATGGGAAGATGGCCTTGTGATTGTCCCTGGTGGATGTCTCCAATTTGTACTCATACTTAGCCTTACAGTAATCCACCTGTGACCTTATATGGTTGTTCAGACAATGGCTGACTTGATGCCAGGTTGGTTCCTGCCACTACTTTGCCCTGTACAGCCACCATAGGGGCCAAGTCTGTGGTTTGTGTAATGCTGCTGTCCAGAAAAGGGGATTACTCTATCTTGGTGGAGGCAGGTATGACAAGTAAGGTATTACTGAGTCCATACAGCCATGTATGTGTTCAATCAGTTGCTTGTAGTGGGCATGACCACAAAGTCATAACACAGTTGGACACCTCTCTAATGTAGTAATGATAATCATGCTTATTGTACTAACCATGGCTTTGTCAGGGCAATGCAACAACCAGTAGCTGTAGAAATGCCACTCTTTTGGGTGCACAGTAACTAAAATTACACACATGTACAACATGTATAGCTGTTTTAACTGACATTGTGCATCCCAAGTCTATTTTCATGAGGTGGACACAGACACCTACTCATACTGACATGTGCCTAGCTAATGCTTTACATACATGTCTGTTCTATGCAAGTATGCCACACTATATTCACACTCTTGCTGTGCAGTCATCCCTCTCAACCTGTTACAGCAGGACATTTGTAGGATGCCATGCATACATGGATGCAATGGGACAAAATCAGTGACAGTGTCTCAATATTGCTGTAACATACTTGAGACATTCAATAGCACAGTAGCCTTTGCACTGACAGACATTCCCTGGAGGATGTCCAACAGTCATATGGCAGGAAGAGAAGGAAAAGGCTAGGAGGGTGGTATTGAGGTAAGAATGGTTAATGTTTGCTGTATGAGTGGTATAGGGACCAGGCTAGCTGATATGATGGCCAGGGGATGGTTGATATATTGTATGTGTGCAAGAGACCACATGCTAGGGGATTATGGCTGGGTATATGGTAGGCAGGTCACAATTGTGCTATCAAGGTGTGGACTGGAGGTGGAAGGGGGTAGGGCTTCTGCTGAAGGAACAGTATGCCAAGAGTGTTTTTGGAGGATGACATAAGTGTCTGATAGAGTGATGTTTCTGAAGCTGTAAGCTGATGGTGTAATGATGTCTGTTTTTAGTGCATATGCTATGCATGTTGGTTGTGCAATGGATGAGAAAGAGAAATATGATGTCAGTTGGATGTCGTGGTGATGCCTGTACCCAAAGGTGACAGACTGGTCACTTCAGCAGATGTCAATGGGCATGTTGGTGAAGGGAACAGAGGGGATGGGTGATTGATGCGTATGTATGGTGTTAAAAGGAGTGGAGATGACAAGATGGTAGTGGATTTTGCAAAAAGGATGGACATGGCTGTGGTGAATATGCACTATAACATGAGGGAGGAGCATAGGGTGACATACAAGAGTGGAGTAAGATGTACACAGGTGGAATATATCCAATGTAGGAGAGCAAGTTTGAAGGAGATTGAAGACTGTAAAGTGGTGACAGGGAAAAGTGTATTTAGGCAGCAGAGAATTTTGGTATGTGAGATGATGTTGGTGAGTGAGATGAGGAGGAGTGTGGGGCCAGCACCAAGAATCAAATGGTGTGAATTGGAAAAGTGTGCTTGTGAGGTGGAGTTCAGGGAAGAGTTCAAACAGGCATTGGGTGGCAGTGACAATCTAACAAATATCTGGTTAAGTACAGAAGAGCTGGTAAGGAAGACAGATAGACAAGTGCTTGGGGTGACATGTGGATGGATGAAGCAGTACAAGGACACCTGTTGGTGGACTGAGGAAGTGCTAGACAGTATACAGAGACAGAGGTTGGGGAAGAAGGAGTGAGATTGTCAGAGAGATGAGGAAAGTAGGCAGGAGTATGAGGAGGTGATGTGCATGGCAAAGAGAGGTGGCAAAGGCTGAGGATGGGCATATGAAGAGTTTAATGACAGGCTGGACACTAAGAAGGGATGAAAAGAATTGTACTGATTGGTTGGACAGATGCACTGAGCTAGGAAATATATGCAGCAGATAAGGGTGATAAAGGATGGTGAGGTATATGTACTCACAAGCGAGGAGAGTGTATTGAGCACATGGAGAGTGTACTTTGAGAGGCTGATGAATGAAGAGAATGAGACAGAAAAGGTTGGATGATGTGGGTATGGTGAATCAGGAAGTGCAATTACTTAACAAGGAGGATTTAAAGTCAGCTATGAAGAGGATGAATACTGGCAAGCCTGTTGGTCCACACTACACACCTGTGGAAGCATGGGGTTGTTTAGGGGAAATGGGAGTGGTGTGTTAGCCTGACTGTTTACTGATATCTTGGGAAGTGTGAGGTTGCATGAGGAGTGGGGAGAAAGTGCTTGGGTATGGTGTTAAGAATGAGGTTGATGTGCTGAGCTGTGATAACTACAGAGGGATAACATTGACCAGTCACAGCATGAAGTTATGGGTAAGAGTAGTGGAAGCTAGGTTAAGCAGGAAGGTGAGGAGTACTGGTCAGCAGTATGGCGTCATGCATGGAAAGGGCACTACTGATGTGATGTTTGCTCTGAAACTGTTACTGCTGGAATACAGAGAAGGTCAGGAGTTGCTCTGTATCTCTCTGGACTTACAGAAAGCATATGACAGGGTGCCTAGACAGGAGTTGTGGTATTGTATGATGAAGTCATGAGTGGAAGGGATATATGTAAGAGTGGTACAGGATACGTACAAGGGTGGTGTGACAGCATTAAGGTCTGCATTGGGATTGATGGATGGGTGTAAGGTGTAGGTGGGATGACATCAGGGATCAGCTGTGAGCCCTTTCTGATTTGCAATGGTGATGGACAGCTTGACAGACAAGATCATATGGGAGTCCCCGTTGGCTGTGTTGTTCGCAGATGACTGTACTGAGAGTATAGAACAGCTTTTGGAGACCCTGGATAGGTGGACATATGCTCTAGAGAAATGAGGAATGAAGGTCAGCAGTACTAGGACAGAATATCTGTGTGTGAATGAGAGGGAGGATAGCAGAATATTGAGGATGCATGTATAGTTGGCAAAGGTGAATGTGTTCAAATGATTGGAATCAACATTTCAGAGTAATGAGGACTATGGAGGACAGGTGTAGAAGAGAGTACAGGCAGGATGAAGAGGGTGTAGAAGAGTGTCAGGAGTGATATGTTACAGACGAGTACCAGTAAATGTGATATGTAAGGTCTACAAGAGGGTAGTGAGACCACCTATGTTATATGGGTTGGAGACAGTGGCATTGACAAAAAGGTGGGTCAGAGCTGTCCATGACAGAGTTACAGATGTTATGATTTGTACTGGGTAGGACACAGGTGCACAGGTTTAGCAACGTGTATATGACAGGCTCAGGCTATGTTAGACAGATATGAGACAGTGTTGGAGTGGCAGCATTACATCAGTTTGCATATGTGCTGAGGAGGGGTGCTGAGTATATTGTGAAAAGTATGGTAAGGATGTAGCAGCCAGGTAAGAGGAATAGAAGAAGGCCTTAGATAAGGTTTCTGGAAGTGGTGAGAGAGGACATGCAGGTAGTTGGTGTGAGAGAGCAGGATTCAGAGGACAGGCAGAAATGACAACAGATGATCCACTGTGGCAATCCTGAATGTGAAAAGCCAGCAGACAATGAAGGGGGATGTTGTAATGTCAGTCTTCACAGATTTGGCAAGGATTTGACTGACATTACATGACTGTATGGGTAAATGATACAAATACGAGGCACACATATGGTCAGTATGCAGAACACTGGACAGCTGAATGGTATGAACTCTGTATATAACATGGAGTTCAACACACACATCTGCAGCAGTATTTTACTCTGCACATGCTCTGTATAGTTGTCTTACATTTACTAGACACAATGTGTATCATAGTTATATGCACAGGTAACATATGAATATGTACAACATCCCAACAGCTGGCATATTCACTACAGACAGAGCCACATGCTATGGCCATCAGTTCTGTTAATAGGTACATCAGTGCAGCTAGTCTTGTTCAGACATATGCTTTCAAACCCTTATTTTCCATTATTACAGATAACGTACTGCATTCATTTACATGCTTACTTGTTTCACATACCTTTTTTTCTGGATATTTCACAGATATATCCTTTTTTATTTTATTTTCTCACACTACTTCAGCTTTGCACTGATGGACTGTCTATGACAGAGATGGTTTGAATAGATGATAGCTTGTCTTTTGTAGGTAATGCTCATGACCATGTGATGGCCTGAGCACCAATTGGTGTTCTGGGTTGCTGATTGCATGCAGAGCAGCTGTGTAGTTTTCCAATAGCCAATGTCATGGCAACACACCCCTATAATTGAGTACTCCATGTGGGTGTTGGCCCTTTCCCTTACCTGTGAGGAAGAGATCCTGGAGGCGTGTAAGCTAATACCCATTACAACAACACCTGTGTAGACAGGCCAACTAAATGGTGGAGAAGATTCAAGATTTAGGGGCAGAATGTGAGTATTGCTGTTATATGCTTTGAATATTGCTTGTTTAACAGGGTTTGTCTGAACATGCTACACCTGCATGGGTTTCAGTCTGACAATGTTCTGTGTCTGCATAGCTCTCAACTGTAGGGCTATCCACATAATGGCCAGAGGTTTGCCCGTTATATTTGGTCTGTTCCCCAAACAGGTGCTGTCCTTGGCAAATCAGTAGCATACTCTGGTGATTGCAATCAGTACATGCCAACATCCATTTATGTTTCAGGCTTTATATCTCTCAGAAAAGATGTTACAACATACCCTGTAACACCAGCAATTTTCTCAGTGTATAACAGCAATATTTCAAGTATGCCCATGTTTTGGGCCTCAGTCCCAAATTATGCCAGGCTTGGTACAGATGCCATACAGTAGGAGGCTGAGAGGTAGAGTCTACCATTATTTTGTTCTGTCATTCCTACTGAAGAGAAAAGGTGGACAACATGTGGGACTCTGTACATTCAAGATGTTGGTGTATGGAGAATGCTCTTTTATTCCCTTGTAACATATTTTATGTGGGGGAGAGTAAGAAGTGTTTTAAAACTAGGCTGTTAGAACATGTTAGACATATTACTGATGAGGAAGAAGACAGTTCTATCGCTGTACCTTTCAATAATTCTCACCATGGGGGAAGTAGTCTTGAAAGAAGATTTGTTTGTACAGAAGCTGTTTAAATTCTTAAATATGATACTTAATCCCCTAGGGGGTTGAATCTGTAGTGTAATTGGAAGCTGTGTATATACATGTAATTAAGTGTAGTGGGTTACAAGGTACTGCTTTGGAAAAAGTCTGTTTCTCAGTTTGGTCAAACAGTCATAAAAGAACAATTGTTATGCACAGAATTAATGTATGTTTTTAAATGTGATACTTTATCCCCTAGGGGGTTGACTGAGAAGTGTAATTGGAGGCTGTGTATTTAAATGTACTTAAATATTAATTGCTTCTTCTAACTAAGGCACGTATTTCTTGTAATGTGTTACTCCTTGAAGGCTTTGGCAAAGACACCAGAGTAAAATGAACTTGTGTGAATTACTGGCTGTTTGTATTTTTGTTTACTATCTTCACTCATTGTAGTTGTGTTGCTAAGAGGTCACCACATATGTATGGGCATTGTGTATGGCCTATCATGGTTTTATTATTTGGACTGTGGGGGGGGGGGCAGATGTGAGTGTCATGGGTACTTTCGTATCCAACTGTGCATGCTGCCCTACATTTCAGTTTCAGACTTCTATCCTTCAGGACATTCATCCTAATGCATAACATGTTTGCTGTCCACTTCCTATCTGTCCTCTGTACAGATGTGCAGATGTCAGGTATTGCTAACGCCATACAACTATGTAGGTGCCCACATAGTTTTGCGCTGTGGGCCTGGGCACTGCTGCTAGCTCCAACAAATGGAACGTCCTTCATGTGGGCCTTGGCTCTATTGCTTGCCTGTGTAAGGGACATTACAGAGGTGATGGGCTACAGATATGCAGACAGTAGGTGGGAATACTTCACAGGAGAGGACATCTGGAGACAGTACAACAACATGGGGGACATATCTCCAGAATTGTGAACAGATTCTATGTCATCATCAGTGTTGTTATACACATGGTGACTTGATAGGTTGACAGGGTTTGTGTGTACATGCATTTAGTGAGTGACTTCACGTCTGACAGTAATATGACTCTTACATACCTCTCCCCTGGCATGCCATCAACACATTGGCCACATGTTTGCCTGTTATGTTTTGTCTGTTCCCCAGACAGTTGTTATCCTTGAAAAATCAATCAGGATCTCTGGGGAATGCAGTCAGTAAATACTAAACTCTATTGGTATTACTGCCTTCATGTTCCTCATAAAGTATATGTTACAACAAGTCCAGTAACATCAGCAACTGTCTAAATTTCTGACAGCAGTATGTCCAGTCTACACCTGTGTTTATGCCTCTGTCCCCAAATGATGTCAGGCTTTGTCCAGATGTCATGCAGTATGAGGCTCAGACATATTTAGTAGCATTATTTCTTGCCTTCATTCCTCCTACCATCCCAGTGATGTAGTAGACCCACAGACATGTTACAGGGAAGAGGCCATAGATATCAGTCCTGAGCCTGTACAGTCTGAAGTGAACTGTACATTTGAGAGGTCTATGCATGGCATGTCTGGCCATTGTTGACAGACTGTCGGGATTGTGTACACATGTCACGTGTACATGTTATTTTGGCTGATTATGGAGGGGGGTAGATGTAAGTGTTATGGCTCCTTTTTTATCTGACTGTGCATGTTTAGTGTCTGCTGGCCATTGGCTATATGCCTTTGTAGTGGCAGACTGAGATGTGTCCTGTACCATGGTCAGGATTCAGACTACACTGAGAATTGGACCACTATATGTAGGGGTAGTGTGAGACTGGAAAGCTATTGTGTATTTCTTCACACAGTCCGTATACTCTACTGTTCACCTGACCTACCAGTATGTGACTGTGGTGGAATTGGTTATGGGTATACACTTTCACCCTGGTGTCTGATTTTTGGTCCTGTAACATCCCTGTAGTGCCTGACATTCCAAAGGGGGATGACAATGCATTCATTGACATTGAGCTTAAGGCCATGGCTTTGACACCAATCATTGGTCTCAGTGAGGCCTTTCTGTAGGATGTCAACATCAATTGGGGAGTTAATAGCTCCCAACTTGCAATCATCTGCAAACATTGTCAGCCAGAGTCCCTTCATGTTGGCATGGAGTTCAGGGAAGTTGATACCAAACAAGAGAGGACCCAGGACTGAACCCTATGGAACGCCACATGTGACTGGTGGCAGTCTGACTTGGGCTCAGCTACTTTCACACTGTGGGTTCTATCTGTGAGACAGTTTGCAAGCCACCTACTGTTGTAGGGGTTGATGCATAGCTTAGTGAGTTTATCCATGAACCCTGAGTGGGGAATGTTATCAGAGGGCTTGGCCAGATTGAGGTAGGCTGTATGAACCACCTTGCCTTCATCCACAGCTCTAGTGACTGACTCAAAGAAGTTGACCAGGTTGATTGAACAGGCATGATCTACCCTTCACAAAAGCAAACTGTGTGGGATCCTGAGTCTGGAGAATCCCATATTCCTGTTTCTTAGGTCCATGATGATGCATTCCATAGCTTTGCCTGACAGCCTTGTCAGGCTAATGGGGAGATACTTCCCAGGGTCTGCAGCCACTCCACTTGTGTGGAGAAGGATGTGCACCAGTGAGTAGAGACAAAGCTTGAGGTGAGGCTGTGACTGAGCAGGGCACACAAGTGAGGTTCCAGTTCACTCTGTAATTCGTGCAGAAGACAGCCAGGGATATTGCCAGGTCCAATAGAAGCTGCATTCTTGGCCTTGGACAGTGGTGTGTTAACCAAAGCAGCAGTACTACTGGGTGCCTGGCAGTGTACTGGTAAGGGGATTGATCCTTTAGGGGTGGGAAGAGGGGTAAAGTTGCCACCGAATCTGTGTGCCAGAATATTGGAAATATCTGTTGCCTCAGTATAGGAGTTAATATTCTGCAGTAGCTCAGAGCACATGTTGGTATTGCCATGGAGATTCTTTACATAACTATAGGAGGCCTTGTGGATGTCTTTACTGTGTGCTGCAATTCTGTTTTCACATCTAGCTTTAGAGTATTTGATGAGGATCTCATCTTTTTTTTGAGCCAGATAAGGGGGGGTTTCCAGTCTTGGGACTTCACCTTATACCATATCAGTTTCCTTATTCTGTTGTAGAGTTCTTTGGACAGGGGACCACCAGACTGGCTTCCTTTTTCTGGAGGGGAGCATTTTGTTTCTATTGAGTATGGCAGAATCCATGCTTTTGTGTATGTGTTTGCACTGCATTGATGTGTGTTTGGAGGTCATGCAACTAGTCTCCTTTTGCATGGGTTACTGAAAGTTAGCCACCACTGGTCTTTGGTGGCCAAAGTTAGGTTTGGAAAGGTTTTCATGGTGGTTACATTTGCAGGGGGTGGAAGGGATGTGGATTTCTAAAATGATGACACTGTGGTCAGATCTAACCTTAGCGGAGTTGACTACTGGTGTACAGCAACAGTCGCCCATGTTAGTACTGACTAGGTCAGTGATGTTGCTACCTGTAGTGGGTGTAGAAACGAGCTGGTCGAGGCCATTGGAATGAATACATTCCAGGCAACATTGGGCAAGTGCATGGACGCATGGGTAGGTTTCACGGTTAAAGGAGGGGTAGTTGAGGTCAACCAGTATGATAGTGTTAAGTTGGACAGTAATATTCCCCAGGGCACTTAGGAACATGGGGTTTGACTCTTGGGACATGGTTGGGGACCTACAGCAGGCTACAACTTGTCTTACTCAGTGTTAGCTACACCTGCAGTATCTGTCATACATTATGTTGGGCTACCAGTGTGGACATGTGTACATCCTTTGTGAATAAGGAGTGCTTCGAGTGAGTGCCTTTTGAGATTTAGACTTCTAGTGCTAAGCAGGATGACCCTCAGATTGCATTTGTTTCTAGCTGTTGTATATTTGGGTATATTTATGTATACATATGTGTGTGTGTGTGTGTGTGTGTGTGTGTGTGTGTGTGTGTGTGTGTGTGTGTGTGTGTATATATATATATATATATATATATATATATATATATATATATATATATATATATATATGTGTATGTATTTATATACTTTTCTATATGTATGTGTATGTATATATTTATATATTTTACATGTATATCTCTAGAGATATATTTTGTGCCTATATTTGTCCACATATATGCATCACCGTGCATAAAAACATGTATATATAGAAAACCTGGCTGATTGTACAGAATCTTTTCCCTACTGTTGAATGACTCTGCTGACTGATATATTTGGAAAAGCATCAGTACCTTGTAGAGCTCACATGGTATAGTAGTACTTTGCTCTGTCTATCTTGTGCAGGGCCTTGGGTTCTAGACTTGGCCGGGCGAATGCTTTTTTTGGAAAGGCAGAACAGTTGCTGCTGGAGGCAGAGGGATAAGGGCAATATATGAATGAGATCCTTATTTTGGGCCCGTGGACCCCTATTTTCATATAAGAGGTTTGGGGTATGGAGCTGATGTGCAGCACCAATACACATATATGTAAATACATATATATATGTCTATATATATATATATATATATATATATATATATATATATATATATATATATATATGCATATATATATATATCTATATATGCATATATATTATATATATATATATATATATATATATATATATATATATATATATATATATATATATATATATATATATATATTATGTACATAGATACATCTGTATGTATTGATTTACTTTTCTATCTAATGGTGCACCACAATGGTTATCCTACCCCACAAAGAGGGAGCCACTACAGACCCCGGGAACTACTGCCCCATTAGCCTGATGAGCCTGGTCTGCAAGGCCATGGAACGTATCATCGTGGAACTCATAAACAAAGACATTGGTAATCTCCAAATTTTGGACCCTACCCAGTTTGGATTTGTAAAAGGCAGATCATGTCTCCTAAACCTGATTGACTTCTTTGAAGCAGTCACCAAAGCCATAGATGAGGGTAAAATGGTTCACACAGCTTATCTAGATCTCGCCAAGGCTTTCAACATCATTCCCCACTCTGGAATTATAGATAAGCTCACTAAACTAGGTATAAATCCCTATGTCACAAGATGGGTTGCCAACTGGCTCACAGACAGAACCCACACTGTGAAAGTAGCGGATTCCAAATCCGACTTCAGACCAGTGACAAGTGGAGTACCACAGGGTTCAGTCCTGGGTCCTCTCCTGTTTGGTATCTACTTCTCTGAAGTGCAGGCTAACACAGAAGGTCTTTGGCTAACAAAGTTTGCAGATGACTACAAACTAGGAGCCATAATCGAAACTCCTAATGATGTGGACAAACTACAAAAGGGCCTCAGATACCTGGTGTCAAAGCCATGGCCTGAAGCTCAATGCCAAAAGGTGCATTGCCATCCCCTTTGGTAAAAACTCTGTACCCATGAACTACCACATAGCTGGTAGTCTACTTAATGCCGAAAATGTGATAAGAGACCTTGGGACACAGGTGGACAGTAGTCTCTCCTTTGATAATCACATCACCACAGTGGTCAGGAAATCCTTCTACGTGGCTCATCTCATCACAAAAGGATTCTCATCCAGAAAAAAAGAGGTCATTGTTCCCCTCTACTCATCACTCATTAGACCCATTATAGAGTACAACGCCCCTTTTGGTATGTACCTCAGAAGACATCTACAACAACTGGAAAGACCACAGAAATACCTCACAAAGAGGATTACTGACCTCAAACAGATGCCCTATGCAGACTGTCTCAAAAAACTTCAGCTTTACTCCATCACATATCACCTACTCAGGGGCGATCTCTGCCTAACATACAAAGCTATGTCAAACCCAGAGCTGTTGGACATTCTCCACTTAAAGAAATCCCAATCCCTCCGAGCTACACCCTCTAGGGACCTAAACCTTGTCACCACAATAAACAGAACATGCTGGAGGGATAGACTCCTGTCCCAGAGACTTCCCATACTCTGGAACAGACTACCTATCTATGTCAAACAGAGCTCCTCATTAGCACTCTTCAAGAAAAATCTTGATGATTGGATGGGAAATGGGAAATTCACCCCAGGGATCAGTTCTGTGGCTCTGCTCGACAGGGGCACAGGAAAATAATTTTCTTGGGTGGCAAAAGCCAGGGTACATTTTTGGCTAGGCTTATATAGGCCCTAGGGCCAATAGCCTAGTACCTACCTATGAACCTATGTATTTCTAAATGTATATATTTCATATGTATATCTCTACATATATTATGTATTTATTTATCCATCTGTATATGCATCTCCATACACATATACATTTGTATATATATATATATATATATATATGTATATATATATATATATATATATATATATATATATACATATATATATATGTATATATCAAACTTGACTAATTCTACAGAGTATTTTCCCTACTGTTGACTCTACTGAATGATATGTTTGAAAAGCATCACACATATCTATGGCTTAGTGCTAGATTGCTGTGGCTATGGTGTGCGTGGTCCTGGATTCAAGACTTGCAAAGGCTGGCTATTTTGTTGCTGGGCAAAACAAGGGCTGTTGGATACAGAGAGATTAAGGCACTTTTAACCAGTTGTAAGTGAGTTTATGCAGAGCTAAGTGAAGCTTATCTACACTTACGTCTGCCTACGTCAGCTTAACTTCGCTTACATCCGCTTAAACCCGTGCTAATTTTAAATAAAGAAAAGAAAAAAAAAGGAGTCAGGAAAGTGGTAAAATTGAGGCAAGCAGGCAGAAAAAAGATGGGAGGCAGCTAGGAATGTACAGGATGGGTGTAGGACAGGACCATAGCTCTGTATTTCTTTGACAACAACAGCTGATATGACTGTGGGGAATTTGGAATTTAGAGACCCACACCCCACAGGGAGGGGTGTGGGTGACATGCAATAATGATAATTACTGGAAAAGATTGAGTAAGGGGCCCATGTCTCTGGGTGAAATGCAGAGCTATTTATGGGATGTAATTTTTTTTTTGGGACAGATGCCCTTTTTTTTTTTTTAAGGTGAGAGTGGGATGTTGGGGAAGGAGAGTAGGTAAGTGTGGGTAGGAAAGTTTGGTAGGAGAGGTTGCATTTGCAGACATACAAGACACAAGACAGCAAACAGGGGCAGTGTGTGACACATAGCAGGGGGAGACACCTTGGACGGGGAGGGTGTTTGGGAATCAGATGCCGTTAAGCCCCCTAAATGGTACTAGTGAGACTGATGTCCCCACCCAATTGCAGTCACCACTACTTCTCTCCTTCATGGCCCCAAAGTGGCTGTGCTGGGGGCTGAGCTGGAGGAGCCAGCTGCCCCTCAAGCAATACCAGTCTGCCATCCACCTGGTGAGTCATTCATCCAGCTCCAACTTAAGGACACTGCGCACCATGCCACAGACCTCTTGCCAGGTGACAATATCCTCACCATGCCCGCATGCAGGGGAGGATGAGCCACATCTCCTGCAGCCGTTCCACCTGAGGGTGGTGCAGGACCAGCAAGTCAGGGAGGTTAGGGCTGGGTCCCAGATGTGCTGGTATCGGCCTTCCTGAGTGTGCTATGGAGTGAGAATTAACAAGGTGTATTGGTTAGTCATGAACAAAACATTTCAACATTAGTCGAAACAGCATGCATGGATGTTCCAGCTGACCCAGACAATGGAATTATAACAGTGGCATGGCAGACAGAACACATGCAGAAATGGAATAGCAGTCAGGATTACAACAGCATGTTGGTTATATTTATGGCAACAGGCCAACAACAATGGTTATTCAACAAAGTATGTTAGCATGTACACAGTTTCAAATATAATAGCTAAAATGGAACAAAGGCCCCAGCAGTAAGTTTTGGTAACAGCCAATTTTGTGCAATTATTGGAGCAGATGTGTGTTGAGGGAAGATAAAATAATTCCATTAACATCTGCATTCAGTGATACTTCTCAACACAGTACTGTTCAATACTCCACAGTTCTGCCCTCCCTTAACCTCTACCTGGGCCATGCAGTTACTACAGCACATACACACCTGTACATATGTGCACCTGGAGTACTATGGGGCAGGGTATGACAACTCTATGTACATATGTATAGGGAACTCATACCTGTCATACTTACTGGTACAAGTAACAAAGTGTTCCCTGTCCTGCTGTTCTGTAGGTGTGCTTTTGGCATACTTGTACTGTGATGTTATCCGGGTGCAGGTTTCTTGGCAACAGGGAAAACCACCCATGACAGTGTGACACTTGATAGGTTTGTAATGGCCAGACTGCATAGTGTAGATGGCTAGCCTGCTTCTATTTGTAGGACTGGGGCTGCTCAACAGAACATTTGTGCACATTTCATACATATACCCATCATACTGCTTCCACATTCATACATATACCCATCATACTGCTTCCACATTCATACATATACCCATCATACTGCTTCCACATTCATACATATACCCATCATACTGCTTCCACATTCATATATATACCCATCATATTGCTTCCACATTTCATACATATACCCATCGTACTGCTTCCACATTCATACATATACCCATCGTACTGCTTCCACATTTCATACATATACCCATCGTACTGCTTCCACATTTCATACATATACCCATCATACTGCTTCCAAATTTCATACATATACCCATCATACTGCTTCCACATTTCATACATATACCCATCAAACTGCTTCCACATTTCATACATATACCCATCATACTGCTTCCACATTCATACATATACCCATCATACTGCTTCCACATTCATACATATACCCATCATACTGCTTCCACATTCATACATATACCCATCATACTGCTTCCACATTTCATACATATACCCATCATACTGCTTCCACATTTCATACACATACCCATTATACTGCTTCCACATTTCATGCATACACCTATCATGCTGCTTCCACATTCATACATATACCCATCATACTGCTTCCACATTTCATACATATACCCATCATACTGCTTCCACATTCATACATATACCCATCATACTGCTTCCACATTTCATACATATACCCATCATACTGCTTCCACATTTCATACATATACCCATCATACTGCTTCCACATTCATACATATACGCATCATACTGCTTCCACATTCATACATATACCCATCATACTGCTTCCACATTCATACATATACCCATCATACTGCTTCCACATTCATACATATACCCATCATACTGCTTCCACATTTCATACATATACCCATCAAACTGCTTCCACATTCATACATATACCCATCATACTGCTTCCACATTTCATACATATACCCATCATACTGCTTCCACATTCATACATATACCCATCATACTGCTTCCACATTTCATACATATACCCATCATACTGCTTCCACATTCATACATATACCCATCATACTGCTTCCACATTTCATACATGTACCCATCATACTGCTTCCACATTCATACATATACCCATCATACTGCTTCCACATTCATACATATGCCCATCATACTGCTTCCACATTCATATATATACCCATCATACTGCTTCCACATTCATACATATACCCATCATACTGCTTCCACATTTCATACATATACCCATCATACTGCTTCCACATTTCATACATAAACCCATCATACTGCTTCCACATTTCATACATATACCCATCATACTGCTTCCACATTTCATACATATACCCATCATACTACTTCCACATTCATACATATACCCATCATACTGCTTCCACATTCATACATATACCCATCATACTGCTTCCACATTTCATACATATACCCATCATACTGCTTCCACATTTCATACATATACCCATCATACTGCTTCCACATTCATACATATACCCATCATACTGCTTCCACATTTCATACATATACCCATCATACTGCTTCCACATTTCATACATATACCCATCATACTGCTTCCACATTTCATACATATACCCATCATACTGCTTCCACATTTCATACATATACCCATCATACTGCTTCCACATTCATACATATACCCATCATACTGCTTCCACATTTCATACATATACCCATCATACTGCTTCCACATTTCATACATATACCCATCATACTGCTTCCACATTCATACATATACCCATCATACTGCTTCCACATTTCATACATGTACCCATCATACTGCTTCCACATTCATATATATACCCATCATACTGCTTCCACATTCATACATATGCCCATCATACTGCTTCCACATTCATACATATACCCATCATACTGCTTCCACATTCATACATATACACATCATACTGCTTCCACATTTCATACATAAACCCATCATACTGCTTCCTCATTTCTTACATATACCCATCATACTGCTTCCACATTTCATACATATATCCATCATACTACTTCCGCATTCATATATATACCCATCATACTGCTTCTGCAAACATTTCTTTACCTATGTGGAAAATATCTGTTCACAATAGATTAGTGTTTCTACCAATATTCAAGTTTACAACTGTAGAACTAGAAAGAAATGTTAGTAGCATTCCTTGCATTTGAACCATGGTGTGTGTGTGTGCAAAAGGGAACTGCAGACCTCGTTCTTATCAGACTGAGCTGCTGGTCTCGGCTACTTGAGTTATTTCTGTCTAGTACATACTTTGCTGCATACTATACTTTTTTATCAAATGTCTTTTTATTTGTTTTCCATAATAACTACAACAAAAATCAGAACAAAAAACTGTTGATGTTACTATTTACACAATATGAGCAGATTATTAAAACCTAGACATTTGGACATTTTAATAAAACACACTTCAATTTAGAATCAAATCAGCACACTCTACTTTTGCAGTCTGCACCTATTAGTGTTTCACACTTTCCTGTACATTTAGGACTGCATACAGCTGAAATGCAAAGGTTAAGACAAGGCAATGCTGGCAGGAGCGCAGTACAAGACATTACTGAAGAAAATATTTACTTTTGCATTTTGTCAGTTATTTCAGATCCACATTCTGAACTATGCAGACAAACAGTGACAAATCACTTCACCTCAGTTACTGCATGCTGCAGCAGCTACACAATTGTACTTTACAGATACAAGACAAATGAAAGACAACAGTTTGTGGTAGTCAGCTTTATTATTTTTGACATAACAATGCTTTCTATAAAAGACAAACTTTTAAAAATGTAAACACTGCAAGAAATTCCAAAAACGCCAAAGCAGTGCAAGTCAAATCGCCCAAAACACGACCTCTTTCCACACAGATGCAGGAAACAATTTTATTAAGCTTTAACAATGCTCTTCATTGTTTACAAAAAACAACTTCTTCAGATAAAAACATTTTAAAACACTGGGGGTTTAAATTCCCCTCCTTCCCATCGCATGTTTAAAAACAGTAATATGAGTGGCTGTCCATTTCTTGCTTAGAAGGCAAACTCCACTTCCCTTCAAATAAAAGAAACAGTTCTACTATATTGTGAACATCAAAAAACATTAGTTGCATACATAAGCCTACCTAATGAATAAATAAAAACATTACTAAAGAATGTTTACATAAAAATATATTTTTTAAAAGTATTATATTGGGAAGAGTATATTATATAAATAAACAAACAGAAAAGTAAACAACGAACAGCATTGTTAAAGCTTAATAAAATTGTTTCCTGCATCTGTGTGGAAAGAGGTCATGTTTTGAATGCTTTCTATAACTCAGAAATCCACAGTTAGTATTATTGCATAATCTGCACAGGATGACTGCTTCTCATTTGTAACTGTTACACTAGTCCTGACACTGCAGTTTCTTAGCAGGTTCTTTCAGACAGTCTAATACATAGCCTACTCTTCCTCTCCTCAGTTGTACGTTGTTTGCTACAAAACTCTGTATTACACAGCAGCTAGCATGAGTTCTAACACTGGCAGCCTAACACATGCATTTATTCAGTACAATTAGAGCACAATTTTATATGCAGATAGTACTACCATTACTATTTCTGATTTATTACAGGAGATATTATGAATATTTCTGTACTCACCAAACTCAAGGTGCAGTTGGACCACGTGCTGTGCATGGGCATTAATGTTCACGGCCCTCTCAGTGGCAGCTGTATGGGGAAAAACACACATTAAGCACACCTGTAGAGTAACATATACAGTTTTTAAATAATTATTTACAAATACACAGACTGGATACTTACAAACTTCTGGAACCTCCTCTGCTCATGCCTCTTGGATCCAGTTGGCCAAGAGCTTACCCCTCCTATGCATTAGGTCATCATAGTGATAACACACCTGCTCACCAGTTCAGGGAATGCCAGTGGTACTGGTGAGATCACATGCCAGACTGTCCCAGGCCTCTGCTTTGTACTGGGAGCCCTGGTACTGGCCCTGCAGCAGTCTAGCTTCATGGTCTTTGATAAGGAGTCCAACCATGACCCTGGACTCCTGGATGCCCTAGCATTGCGCCCAAAAGTGAACACCCTCTCCTACACCTGACATTGTTGCTGCCCTGATCAGACTCAAAGAGATATGGCTGTATTCCCACCTGTGCAGTTTAAATAAGCCATTTTCCTGCACTTTTCTGTGATTGGCCGATTTTCAACTATGCTAAGCTAAGCTTAGCTCCACGCAAATCTAATTAGCAAGGCTTAAACCAGCTAAGCAAAGCTTACAGTTGCTTATTTATACTTATAAGGTTTGTTTATATTTTCATGCTTAAGCAATCCTTAACTAGTTTCAGGAGAGCTGCAGCAGGCTTAGCTGGCCACAAACAATTATTTAAAAAAAATAGAAACATTTTTTTTTACATTTCCATATAGCATTTTCCTAGCCTTACTCTACAATACATGAGGCATATGACTTATAAATATCATTCCAATTCATAAAAATTAATTTGCGACTGCTTCCACACATAAAATATAGTGGCTAGAGTTGGGATTTGAACCATGCATGTCATGCATATTAAACAAGAGTTTTAATCACTATACTACATCAGTAATGAGAATTTCTTCTTCACAATTCTATTTGTGCCTCAAACAGCATTTAAGCTGGGCTGAGCAAAGCACTGTGGCACACAAATGCACTGGCTGTGCTTAAACTTTCTTTTTTATTGTAAAATAAAAATAAAAAATAAATATTAAATTATTACATATATTTATCTGGAGGTTGCAGGCATGTGTGTGGGGCAGGGATCTGGCCATTCTGGGAACAGTCATGTACTGTGGAGGCTACTTCTTAGGGATTGCGTGCTTACTTTTTTTTTTTTCTTACTTCTGTCTCCACGGACACTGACATGCTCAGTTTTACATTTCAGTGTCTGCAGATACTGAAACAATGCATAATATTAGAGCCAGGCTCTAATGTTATCCTACTTCCTTGTTTGAAAGTGCTATATGGCACTTTCTGAGTGCAGGGGGTGTGTTTTAGTGTCTATGGAGGACTTATAACGCCCCCTGCACTCGTACACGGATTGCATAGGTGTAGGAATACAACGGCGTACCCTAATTATTATGTTCATAGGTTCATAGGTTCATAGCTTGGTACTAGGCTATCAGCCCTTGGGCCTATGCAAGCCTAGCCATAACAATTCCCTGGATATTTCTTCCCACAATATTTACTTCTCCGGGCCCCTGTCTAGCAAGTCGACTGACATGATCCCTGGGGTGAATTTCCTATCTCCCATCCAATCATCAAGGTTCCTTTTGAAGAGGGCAAATGAGGCATTCTGCTTGACATGTATGGGCAGTCTATTCCAGAGTATGGAGAGTCTCTAGGTCAGGAACCTATCCCTTCAGCATGTTTTGTTCATTTTGATGACAAGGTTTAGATCACTGGACCATGTGGCTCTGAGGGATTGGGATTTCTTTAAGTGGTGCATGTCCAGCAGCTCAGGGTTTGACATGGCCTTGTATGTTAAGCAGAGATCGCTTCTGAGTAGACGATATGCCACAGAGTATAGCTGGAGTTTTTTTAGATGGTCAGCATATGACATCTGCTTTAGGCCTGTGATTCTTTTAGTGAGGTATTTCTGTGGCCTTTCCAGCTGTTACAGATGTCTTGTGAGGTACATACCAAACGGGGAATTATACTCTATAATGGGTCTAATGAGCGATGAGTACAGTGGGACAATGACCTCCTTTTTTCTGGATGAAAAGCACTTAGTGATGAGGTGTGCCATATAGAAGGATTTCCTGACTGTTGTGGCGATGTGGTTATCGAAAGTGAGACCACTGTCCACCTGTGTCCCTAAGTCTCTCATCACACTTTCAGTGTTTAGTGTCCTGTCACCTATGTGGTAATTCATGGGCACATGTTTTTTTCCAAAGGGGATAACTATACATTTCTTGGCATTAAGCTTGAGCCCATGGCTCTAGCACCAGGCATCTGTTTCTGTAAGGCCCTTTTGTAGAATATCCACATCATTTGGGGATTCAATAATGGCTCCCAGTTTGCAGTCATCTGAAAACATTGTAAGCCAGAGTCCCTTAGTGTTGGCCTGTACTTCAGAGAAGTAGATGCCAAACAACAGTGGTCCCAGGACTGAACCCTGCGATACTCCACTTGTCACTTGTCTGGAGCTGGAATTGGAGTCGGCTACTTTTACAGTCTGGGTTCTGTCAGTAAGCCAGTTGGCAACCCATCGAGTGATGTAGGGATTTATTCCCAGCTTAGTAAGTTTATCTTTGATTCCAGAGTGGGGGATGGTGTTGAACGCCTTGACGAGGTCCAGATAGGCTGTGTGGACCGCCTTACCCTAGTCCACAGCTCTGGAGCCTGATTCGAAGAAGTCAATCAGATTCAGGAGACAAGATCGGCCCTTCACAAACCCAAACTGGGTGGGGTCCAGTGTTGGAAGGTTGCCAATGTCTTTGTTTATAAGTTCCATGATAATGCGTTCCATGCCCTTGCAGATCAGGCTTGTCAGACTGATGGGACGGTAGTTCCCAGATCCAAGGAGGATCCTCCCTTGTGGGATAACTGTAGCTGTGCGCCACTCAGTGGGCACGAAGCCTGAGGTGTGGCTATGATTAAATATGACACTTAGGTGAGGTGCCAGTTCATTTTGTAGTTCATGTAGTACACAGCCTGGGATGTCATCTGGTCCCATGGATGCTGTATTCTTAGCTTTGGAGAGTGCGGTTTTTACCTGTGTGGCCATGATTATCAGAATTTGGCAATATTTTGGTATTGAGATGGGCCCTTTAAGGGGTGAGAGGGGGATGAAGTTGGCACTAAATTGATCTGCCAGGATATTGGCAATATCCTTGGGATCATTATATTTAATACCATTCTGTTGTAGCTCAGAGCAGATCTGAGCATTGCCATTTAGATTCTTGACATAACTATAGAATGCCTTGTGGTTGTCTTTGGAATCTTTAGCAATTTTATTTTTGTAACTAGCTTTTGAGGATTTTATGAGGGATCTCAGCTTCTTACTGAGGCTGGTGAGGGAGTTTTTTGCATCCTGGGATTTTCCTCTTTTTTGCAACAGTTTCTTCCTTCTGTTGTATAGTTTGTTTATATCAGGGGACCACCAGATTGGCTTCCTTTTTTTGGAGAAGACCATATTGGTTCTATTTGGGATGGCACGATTCATGCACGAGTGCATGTGCTTGTACAGTGCCTTAGTGTAGGATTCTGCAGTTGAACTTCCAGATCCTGTCTGCATGGGTGTTGTGAAGTTTGACACTTCTGACTTCAGTAGCTTGAAGTTGGCTTTGGAGAAGTTTTTTAAGGAGGTTTCCTTACTGGGGGGGTGGGGGTGGGATGTGGATGTCGAGGGTGATTTGCTTATGGTCAGACCTGACCAATGAGGGGGTGATCACTGATGTGGAGCATCTATCTCCCATGTTGGTAATGACCAGGTCTAGGATATTGGAGATACTGGTGGGACAATGGATTACTTGATCCAGGGTGTTGGAATTTATGAATTCCAAGAACTGTTGGGAAAAAGAGTTGGTACCCGAGTAGTTTTCCCAATTAATGGCAGGGTAGTTGAAATCACCCAGTATTAGGGTGTTTGGTTGTATCTTAATATTTTCCAGTATGCTTAGAAAGGTGTAGTGAGAATCTTGGGGCATGGTGGGGGATCTGTAGCAAGCTACAATTTGGATTGCAGTCTTACCTAGTGTTAGTTGCACCTGGAGAATTTCAGATGCATTGTGTTGGGCAACTAGCCTGGAGGTGTGAATATCCTTGGTGAATATGGACACTCATCCACCTTTAGTGTTTTGGTCTTGGTTTTGTGGCCGAAAAGTGTGGTAAGAATTGTAGCCTGGTATTGCAGGGGTGCTCACTGGAGCCCTGAACCAGATCTCAGTTACTGCACAGATATCAATGTTCTCCATTTTTAGGAGTGCCTCAAGAGAGTGCATTTTGAGGTTTAGACTTCTAGCATTGAATAGCATTACCTTCAGATTTTGCATGGTTGTATCTGTTATGGTGGTGGTTTTATCCTTTGAACCTTGCCTAAAAAAAGCACTATAGGGGTGGCAAGAGCTTTAGCCAGTAACCTGAATCCCAAGGGTGACAGGTGCAGACCATCTCTGGCAAAGCATCGTGATTTGTCAATCATGTCCTCCTTGGCAGACAAATACTGGATCCCCTTTGAATGACACCAGAACCTTAGCCAATTGTTGAAGTCAATCATTTTGTCCTTATACTGTGGTATCATTCTGGACGAAGGCAGGATGCTACTCAGGGCTAGGGTCATACCTGCCTGGGTCACATGATCCAAGAGCTCTTCCATGTTCCTTTTCATGTAGTCCAGGGAGGTACGTCTCACGTCATTCACTCCAGCATGGGCAATGACAGAGTCATATTTGTACTATTTGTATTTCTGGAGTGACTTGAGTGCATGCGTTATGTGGCAGATCCTGGCACCCAACAGGCAGCTGACTGTAATTTTCTCCTTGTTCAGCCTGGTGAGTAGGACATCAGTGTGCCTGACTATAGAGTCACCTATGACTAAAGTGTTGGGTACATTGTCTTGCCTTAGGGGCTGTTGTTGGGTGGCAAACTGGTGTTGTGAGCTATGGTTCACTTTGGTTGTGACTGGTGTTTGTTTGCTTTTCGGCTTCGAAGGTCCTTGTTTCTTGGGCAGGTTAATGTTAAGGGCCTCCACATATCTGGGTTTAGTGTTGCTATGTGTGGGTGTTGATGGTGTGGGTTTTGAAGGGCTATGAGTTGCTTGAGGTGTAATGCAGGTGTTAACCTTCTCCTCTTGACTGTCCAGCACAATCTTGGCCGGAGAGAGCTTTGCTTCCAGTTTGGCTATGTAAGTGCATCTCTCGCAGGTTGTAGTATTGGGTGGTAGGAGGAGAGGATTGTCTGTGTACATGAGGCAGTTGCCACATTGCCCCAGTATGCCCATATTCACCAGGTGGACAGGGGAAATCACTGGAATCTGACCCTTGGACATGCCTGTTTAGGTGTTTTTTTTGTAAAGTTTAAGAGCTGTTTCCCTTACTTTTGCAAGGTACTTTGCAATTATAGGCTGTTTAGTGCCTATGTTCAATTTCTCCTTATTGACAAGGAGAGCGGAGTGCTTGTATCAGTTTCAGGCTTCCTAGTGCTTTCCAGCAGGTTCTAGAGCAAGTGCTAGTCACAGGGGTTCAGATTTAGTGCTACTACCGAGAACCCAGCTAGTTTTAAGGGAAAATTTGAAGAGCAGACTTTCTAGCACCTGGAATAATTTAACTGTAGCCTTGCAGTGCTGCACGATGTGAAAAATGTGCAAGCACACGCGTTTTTAAGCCAGAAAGTTGAAAGGGATAGAAATCAGCCCAAAACGCTAATAAAATTACAATTTCAGAGCTGGAAATCAATCCTCTAGTGTTAGATAGGCAGTACAATGCTCACCAGTCCCACTGGTAGGCAGTAGGACTTCCCTCTACCAAAGCAAGGTCTGGATAGCTCTGAGCACAGAAAATAAAGTCCTGAGACAAGCAAAGCCTGGGATATGGACTGGCTAGAAAAGGTGGGAAACCAGCAAACAAGATAGTATTTTTTTTTTGTTGTTGAAACAGGCTAAATAATGCAATAATACAGTAAATAAACACAGAAAAGGCTAACATACTTGAATGTGTAGTCCTAAACAGTAAATGCAATTAAAACTCCTCAAAATTAGCAATTTAAAACTTTTTAAATAAAGCAAGGCAAGTGCACAACTGAAAAACAATTTAAGAGGCGGTAACACAGCAAAATAAGTAGCTAGACTACATATATGTAGGGCGTGCTGCTGCTGTATTCCTACAGGGAACAGTCCATGCAAGAATAGACTATTCTTGCACAAACTGTTCATGAATCCAGGGGGTTATTTCTACTTACTTTTTATATGGTACATTCCCATTTACTGGTAACAGATTTATTACCAGTATCCAGAGCAAATCATAACAGTCTACTGTCATGTTACACCACTTTTTCTTACTTTAATAGCTTCTATCACATCTTCTGATAAATTTTCTCATGGATTTACTTAATAATATTGTTTCATCACATTATTATACCACAACCTTCCAGCTTTATCTGTATCATCAATATTTATTTTCTGTGTTAGTATTTTTTTTTGATAATTTTTATGTCTTCAGTACGTGTTGCGTTTCTCTTTTTTCTTATTCTCATCATCTCTGAAAATGTTTTGTACTTATATTTAAACATGATCATCACCAATTTCAGCATACCACTTTTCACCGAGTTTAACCCTGAGCCCCATTTAAAAGAAAGCACTAATTGCACAATTTCTTTTCATATTTTCTTGGTATCATATAAACATTTGATAACTATGCTATTTTCCCCATTAATATGGAATTCACCAGGTAAAACTTTTTATTGAATGGAAATCAAAATATCCTAAACAGAAGACATATCTATGTATTTTTATATATATATATATATATATATATATATATATATATATATATATATATATATATAAATATATATATATTTGCCAGGGTAGTAGGGTAGTGCACTGATCTTAACAGTTGTTTTGAAAGCACAGTTCAAGCGAATCAGATCACATAAAAAAGATATTTATAAATACAAGGATATGCTAAAAGCAAATATATATATATATATATATATATATATATATATATATATATATATATATATATATATATATATATATATATCTAGAGAGAGAGAGAGACGGGTACATATTTGCAGATACAAGAATATTTTACAACATATAATTCCAGAAGCAGTTAACAATGTCATAACATGGAAGGAAAATTGAATTATGCTTAGCAGAGCTTTATGGATAAGATGTAGCCATAATGACTGAGATGGCTTATGCTTATATTTTTTTCATTTCCTTTATCAAACCCTCCCCTTGCATCATAACCACATTATGTTCCCAAATTGCACTCCTAGCACAGATATTTCATTCATTTAATGATAAACACTCCCAATTTTTAACACATCACCCAAACACTTACTTTTATCTTTATTTAATGTTATTACAATTTACTTCAGACATTTATTCAGACAAATCAACACTTCCCTCATCCATATTTTATTCTTAACAACTGTAACTATATCAGTGGTATAGTGGTTAACATTGTCACCTCACAACAAGAAATTCTCCATTTCAATTCTTGTCAGGATTGCCCTCTGTGTGGAGTTTAAATGTATTCCCTCCGTTCATGTGAGTTTCCTCCAGGTGCTCTGGTTTCCTCCCACATTCCAAAGACATGCATCTGGGTATTTCTCCTCAGGTATCTGCTGAAATTAGACTCCATCCTAGTCAGACTTTCCTGGTAAACAAATGTTAAATAAAATAAAAATCATCCAAGTATGTGAAAACCACCGGAATCACCCCCTCCTTTTGCATCACATATCTACATGCCCCTCAACTGTACAGATTTTGCAGAATGTCCAGATTTTTGCCTCATATTTTGGGTTTGTTCCTCATAACATTTTTTTTTTTTGACAAATCACTGGGATAATCTAATGATTAATGTCACTAAACAATGATACACATTTGAGTTTCAGATGTCAAATCCTTCAGAAAATGCACACTAGTGGAAATCCTGTTATTCTAGCAACTTTCTAAGTTTATAAGAGTAATATCTAAAGTGTGTCCTTATTTTTGGGCCTTTGTCCCCCATTATGTCAGGCTTTGTCCAGAATTCTTGCTCTAAGGGGTTGAAAGGTATGCAAATATAGCATCTTTCATGTTATTAGCCACTTCACTCACTATCACATTCATACCAAAGTAAACATTATTCCATTCATTGCACACCCTTGTCTTATACCACACTTCATACATATTTCTTTACTCAGCCACCCATTCACTAACACTCTCTCCCCATTATTTTGATATGCTGACATACACACTTTCTTATTTCTTTAAAAACAAAAAAAAAAATATGCAGAAGCCCACTAGCTCTAGGTACCATTTTTATTGAAAAAGGAGTGCTTTTGTCCACTTGTTTACTGCAGACTTCTTCGGATTAAAAAACAGTTCTCCCATCACAAACTTTTAAATCTTAAAGACAGCACATCTAGTGTAAATGGTTACATTACATGTATCAACTAATGTAAAAGTGTATTGTACTTAAATATATTCCCACTAAAATGACTAAAATGCTTCCAAAAATTATATGAATTGCTATATAATAATAATAATGATATAATATATAATAATATTATAATGTTATACATTCATTAAGTAGTTAAAATCTAAATCTTGGGCTTTTCGTTGACTAATAAACTTGTAATGGAAATTCTGTCATAAATGCTTGGGGTATAAGTTGCATTCAAAATAATCTGTCAATGTAATTCCCATTTCTCTACAAATAATTCCTAGTCGCCTCCCCTATTGAAGTTTGGTACCTTCTCCAATATAAGAAAAAAAAAGTTTTGAATTTGTCACATGACTTTATAGCTTGTATAAGGAATTATTGTATGTCTAGCTCATTACATTTTTTTCTGAGTAGTTGTAATTGTCCTTTGCCTCCCAGGAAGCACCCTGCAAAGAAACCTCCGTATTCCCCTTCTCGCTTTTTCTGTGCTCTGACCTATTTCACTTTCTGTCCCTATCCTGTAACTGTACATTACCGTATTATCAGGGCAGCTCTTATTTCCATTTAGCCATTGAAACTGCTCTGTCCCACTGTACCATTAGTGCACACAGTTAACCCCTGCCATTTATTTCTTTGTTCTTACCTCTGCTATTTCAGTACTTTTTCCCTTCTATATAGCCACACCTAATTTTTACCAGTTATATTTATCCACTCTCTGCTTATATTCTGGGTCATAGTATTGCATCTTTCTTGTCCACACTACATAAGATACAGACTCTGTACACTGCTATAGACTGAGCATCTTACCTTCAGGCACATCTACATTGAAGATAGCTTTTTATAGCTTTCTGTTGTTCTAGGGCTTTCCAAAGACTGGTGCACCCCGCTCCATTCACCCTCTACTGGACTCCAGGCTCACTCCGCTCCCCTACCCTGCCCCCATTTCCCACCCACCCCCACTATCTCTACATTTACAGCCACAAAGCTACTCCCACACTAGACGTAGCCCATCAGACTAGGCTCCACCCACCTCACAGTCAACTACTCCTCTCCCTCACTCTAATTATCCCACCTCATCTCCACTGTTAATCTCACACCTCCCTACAACAGCATCTAAACTATCTGCAGTCACTCACAAATCCATCTATCACTGCACCCTTTTAAATTGCAGCACTCCTCCACACTGTACTACAATAACTATGTAGTGACTTGAGATGCACATGGGTTATGTGAGCGGATCGTGGCCAACCCGACAGGCAGCTGACTGCAATTTCTCCTTGTTTGTCAGCTAATTGAGTGGTAGGACATCCAGGTACATTGCACTGAACCTATAGAGTCACCTATGACTAAGGAGTTTTGGGTTACATTGTCTTTCCTTTGGTGCTGTTGTTGGGTGGCAAACTGGTGTTGTGAGCTATGGTTCACTTTGGTTGTAACTGGTGTTTGTCTGCTTTTCAGCTGAGGTCCTTGTTGCTTAGGCAGGTTAATGTTAGGGAGCCTCCGCGCATATCTGAGTTTGATGTTGCTATATTGTGGGTGTTGATGGTGGCTGGGTTTTGAGGGCTATGAGGTTTGCTTGAAAGGGGTTGGCAATGCAGGTGTGGCAACCTCCTCTTGACGCTGTCCAGCACTGTCTTAGCGGGAGTAAGCTTTGCTTGATTTAGCTATGTAAAGCGCATCTCTGTGAGTTGTAATGTTGGGTGAGGTAGGAGGGGGAAAGATTGTCTATGTACATGAGGGCAGTTGCCACATTGCCTTTGAGTAATGCCCCAGATTCACCAGGTGGACAGGAGGGAAATCACCGGAAGCGGCCTTGGACATGCCTGTTTAGGTGTTTTTTTTTGTAAAGTTTAAAGAGCTGTTTTCCCTTACTTTTGCCAAGGTACTTTGCAGGTGTAGGGCCTCATTTTAGTGCCTGTGTTCAATTTCTCCTTAATGACAAGGAGGCTGAGTGTAACCCTTGTATCAGTTTCAGGAACTTCCTAGTGCTTTCAGCTAGGTTCTAGAGCAAGTGCTAGTCACAGGGTTCAGATTTTTAGTGCCTAGTACTGAGAAACCAGCTAGTTTTAAGGAAAATTTGAAGAGCAGACTTTCTGGCACCTGGAATAATTTAACTGTATGCACGGTGCTGCACAATGTGAAAATGTGCAAGCACGTTTTAAGCCAGAAGTGAAAGGGGAAATCAGCCCAAAAGGCTAATAAAAATTACAATTTCAGGCACGGAAATCCACTCCTCTAGTGTTAGATAGGCAGTACAGTACTCCACTGAGGTCCCATTGGTGAGGCAGGACCTCTACAAAGCGCAAGGTCTGGATAGCTCTGGGCACAGAAAAGAATGAGTCCTGAGACAAGCAAAAGCCTGGATAAGGACCTGGCTGAATTGAGTCGAAACCAGCAAACTAGATAGTATTTTCTATTTTGTTGTTGAAACAGGCTAATGCAATAATCTGACAGTAAATAAAGCTTCCAGAAAAGAGCTAACATACTTGAATGTGTAGTCCTAAACAAGTAAGTACAATTAAAACTCCTCAAAATTAGCAATTTAAAACTTTTAAATAAAAGCGAGACAAGTGCACAACTGAAAAACAATTTAAGAGACGGTAACACAACAAAACCAAGCTAGACTAGATATGTATGTAGGGCTTGCTGTTGCCTCATTCCCTACAGGGAACAGTCCACAGGAATAGACTATTCTTGCACAAACTGTTCACATGAATCCAGAGGTTACTTTCTGCCACTTTTATAATTTTGTTCCATTTACTGGTAACAGATTTATTACCAGTATCCAGAGCAAATCATAACAGTCTACCTGTCATGTTACACCACTTTTTCTTACTTTAATAAACTATCACATCCTTTCTGATAAATTTCTCATGGATTTAATATTGTTTCATCACCATTATTATACCACAACCTTCAGCTTTATCTGTATCACGTCAATATTTATTTTTCTGATAGTATTTTTTTGATAATTTTTATGTCTTCAGTACGTCTTCCATTTCTCTTTTCTTATTCTCATTATCTCTGAAAATGATTTGTACTTATATTTAAACATGATCATCACCAATTTCAGCATACCACTTTCATCGGAGTTTTAACCCTGAGGCCCCCACATTTAAAAGAAAGCACTAATTGCACAATTTCTTTTCATATTTTCTTGGTATCATATAAACATTTGATAACTATGCTATTTTCCCCATTAATATGGAATTCACCAGGTAAAACTTTTTATTGAATGGAAATCAAAATATCCTAAACAGAAGACATATCGATGTATTTATATATATATATATATATATATATATATATATATATATATATATATATACATATATTTGTTTGCCAGGGTAGTGCACTGATCTTAACAGTTTTGAAAGCACAGTTCAAGTGAATCAGATCACATAAAAAAAAGATATTTATAAATACAAGGATATTCTAAAAGCAAATATATATATATATATATATATATATATATATATATATATATATATATATATATTGAATTATGCTTAGCAGAACTTTGTGGATAAGATCTAGCCATAATGACTGAGATGGCTTATGCTTATATTTCTTTCATTTCCTTTATCAAACCCTCCCCTTGCATCATAACCACATTACGTTCCCAAATTGTACTCCTAGCACAGATATTTCATTCATTTAATGATAAACACTCCCAATTTTTAACACATCACCCACTTACTTTTATCTTTATTTAATGTTGTTACAATTTTCCTCAGACATTTATTCAGACAAATCAACACCTCCCTCATCCATATTTTATTCTTAACAACTATATCTATATCAGTGGTATAGTGGTTAACATTGTCACCTCACAACAAGAAATTCTCCATTTCAATTCTTGTCAGGATTGCCCTCTGTGTGGAGTTTACATGTCCTCCCTCAGTTCATGTGAGTTTCCTCCAAGTGCTCTGGTTTCCTCCCACATTCCAAAAACATGCATCTGGGTGTTTCTCCCCAGGCATCTGCTGAAATTAGACTCCATCCTAGTCAGACTTTTCTGGTAAACAAATGTTAAATAAAATAAAAATCATCCAAGTATGTCAAAACCACCAGAATCACCCCCTCCTTTTGCATCACATATCTACATGCCTCTCAACTGTGCAGATTTTGCAGAATGTCCAGATTTTTGCCTCATATTTTGGGTTTGTTCCTCATAAAAAATGTGGGGTTTTTTTTGACAAATAGCTAGGATAATCTAATGATTAATGTCACTAAATAATGATACACATTTGAGTTTCAGATGTTAAATCCTTCAGAAAATGCACACTAGTGGATATCCTGTTATTCTAGCAACTTTCTAAGTTTATAAGAGTAATATCTAAAGTGTGTCCTTATTTTTGGGCCTTTGTCCCCCATTATGTCAGGCTTTGTCCAGAATTCTTGCTCTAAGGGGTTGAAAGGTATGCAAATATAGCATCTATCATGTTATTAGCTACTTCACTCACTATCACATTCATACCAAAGTAAACATTATTCCATTCATTGCACACCCTTGTCTTATACCACACTTTTACATATTTCTTTACTCAGCCACCCATTCACTAACACTCTCTCCCCATTATTTTGATATGCTGACATACACACTTTCTTTTTTCTTTAAAAACAAAAAAAAAACTGCAGAAGCCCATTAGCTCTAGGTACCATTTTTATTGAAAAAAGGAGTGCTTTTGTCCACTTGTATACTGCAGACTTCTTCAGATTAAAAAACAGTTCTCCCACCACAAACTTTTAAATCTTAAAGACAGTACATCTAATGTAAATGGCTACATTACATGTATCAACTAAATAATGTATTGTACCTAACAATATTCCCACTAAAATCACTAAAATGCTTCCAAAAATTACATAAATTGCTATATAATAATAATAATAATAATAATAATAATAATAATAATAATAATAATAACATAATGTATAATAATATTATAATGTTATACATTCATTAAGTAGTTAAAATCTAAATCTTGGGCTTTTTGTTGACTAATAAACTTGTAATGGAAATTCTGTCATAAGTGCTTGTGGTATAAGTTGCATTCAAAATAATCTGTCAATGTAATTCCCATCTCTCTACAAATAATTCCTAGTTGCCTCCCCTATTGAAGTGTGGTACTTTCTTCAATATAAGAAAAAAAAGTTTTGAATCTGTCACATGGCTTAGAAAGCTTGTATAAGGAATTATTGTATGTCTAGCTCATTCAATTTTTTTTTTGAGTAGTTGTAATTGTCCTTTGCCTCCCAGGAAGCACCCTGCAAAGAAACGTCCGTATTCCCCTTCTTGCTTTTTCTGTGCTCTGACCTATTTCACTCTCTGTCCCTATCCTGTAACTGTACATTACCGTATTATCAGGGCAGCTCTTATTTCCATTTAGCCATTGAAACTGCTCTATCCCACTGCACCATTAGTGCACACAGTTAACCCCTGCCATTTATTTCTTTGTTCTTACCTCTGCTATTTCAGTACTTTTTCCCTTTGATATAGCCACACCTAATTTTTACCAATTATATTTATCCACTCTCTGCTTATATTCTGGGTCATAGTATTGCATCTTTCTTGTCCACACTACATAAGATACAGACTCTGTACACTGCTATAGACTGAATGTCTTACCTTCAGGCACATCTACATTGAAGATAGTTTTTTATAGCTTTATGTTGTTCTAAGGCTTTCCAAAGACTGGCGCATCCCGCTCTATTCACCCTCTACTGTACTCCAGGCTCACTCCGCTCCCCTACCCTGCTCCCATTTCCCACCTGCCCCCACTATCTCTAAATTTATAGCCACAAAGCTACTCCCACACTAGATGTAGCCCATCAGACTAGGCTCCACCCATCTCACAGTCAACTACTCCCCTCCCTCACTCTAATTATTCCACCTCATCTCCACTTTTAATCTCACACCTCCCTACAACAGCATCTAAACTATCTACAGTCACTCACAAATCCATCTTTCACTGCACCCTTTTAAATTGCAGCACTCCTCCACACTGTACTACAATAACTATGCACACCATACCTGCATAGCCATTTCTCATAATACTTTTTACCTTCTCCTTCTACCTTCTATTCCACCTTATCCACCTCCCTGACTTCTCTTATTCCCCACCCTACCATATAACGTTTACTCACCCCAAAGAAGAACCCTTTCATTCAGCCTTCATTTCTTCTCATCTCTACCATGCCACTGATTCCCTCCTCTTTAGCAGAAAGCACCTTGCCTTCTCAAATAAAGTCCCCATCCCTCTAAATCCATACCCATGTTCTTATTGCCCTTCATCTCCATCTCGGGGGATTCTAAAGAACTTTTATCCCTCCTTCTTGAACTAATCTCTATCCTCCTTTTCAGAGAAATACACACTAACCCTGGACGGCCTGGCAATCAGAATAGATACTCAATCTCAACACCTTCACCATCTCTCCACAAGTCTCTCCTTTTCATTACTATTAATGCCCAAAGCCTTTGCAATAAACTACCCAACTTCCATGCTTGGCTCTCCAATAACCACCCTGCATTCTATCATTCTCTGGAACATGGCTCAAACTACACCTGAAAGACTTCAACCCCCCCCCCCCAACTACAGAATCATAAGAAATGACAGAATTCAAAAGAAAGGAGGTGGAGTAGTGCTACTTTTTTCCTCCTCTCTAACAGTTCCACCTTATACCAACTCTATACCTCAATTCACTACAACCAAAATAACCTTGGCCCTCCTAAAAATCAGCAACCACAAAAACATAGTTATAGCTGTCTTATTTTCCAACTGAAAACAACATCCCCATTTTTGAAGATATTATATCCTGGTTCTCATCTAATATAAGTAAAGAAATAATTATCCTAGGAGACATTAACATTAACTGGACTTCTTATTAAGATAAAGATTGTCATCTATCAACTGTAATAATAAGATTTAGTAACAGAATCTGGACTTTGGTGAATTTATATTGGTTCCCTGGTATAAGGGTAGGAACAGTTAAAAAGCATAAAGATCTTACAATAAAACTTCTAAGGGTAATTTAATCTTGGGGGGGGGATTTTAACTGTCCTTTAGATAGTTTGGAGACTACTAATAAAATACCTTTTCGTATTAGTTCTACAGGGAAAACTCTTAAACAATGGGGAGATAATTTGCAATTATTACACCCATTTAGTCTTAAGAAAGCTAATTAATTAATATTTTCTCATAGTGATCACAGATTCAATACCCAAACAAGAATTGATAAAATTCTTGCATCGCAAGATTTAAAAATGAAAATATCTTGGGGGAACAAAGATGGCTGCCGTTCTATAAGCACTGCAGTACTTCAGCTCTTCAAATACCTGAGAAAAAAATCAACCCTATGGAGTTATACTTAGAGTAAACAAACTAATTGGCAGTTATTACTAATTGACCAGAAGTCACTTTTGGTTCTGAGAAAGAAAAATCGAAAAAAAATACTTGGTAATAGCAGGATTGGATCTGATTGTCAGGTTGACTCTGAACAGAGCACCAAACAAAGGACTGATTGATCTCACTTTTGTAACTTTTCTTTGGGAAATAAATCTTCATTACAGAATTTCAAATGTCAAAGGAGGACAAAAATATGGAAACTACAACTTCCAAAACCAAGCTGTCAGCTTTGCAATCACCGGAGAAAGAATCTTTAATCAAGAGACAGAAAACTATCAAACAGCAAGAGACTGCAAAAGCAGGGCCATCAACAAAATCTGATCAACAGGTCACAATGGAAGAAATCAAATCAGCATTGCTACCTATACAGGATGCCTTAAAAGAGCTAACATCTCAAACACTTTCATTTAGTGACACATGTAATCGATTCTCGAAAGAATGGAGAAAGCAGAAACTAGAATTGCTACCAATGAAGACAATATATTAATGCTCACTAAAAGAACAGAGACACATGGAACTGACATTCAAATGATGCAAAATAAAATTCTGGACTTGGAAGCAAGATCCAGACGTAACAATATAATCATTAGAGGGATCCCAGAATCTATTCAATATAATGACCTGATCACTTCTATTACACAAATATTCGAAATACTGCTCAAGGACTCTGAGGTTGTTAAGCAGATGGTCATAGAAAGGGCACATAGAGCATACAGAGAATCTCAAGCTTCAAATATACCCAGACCTGTTTATGTTAAAATATTGAACTACCAAGATGTGAGCAAAGTACTGTTAACTATTAAAAATCTGGTGGATCTATAATGTGGCAAAATAATAAAATTTCTATAGCACAGGATTTACCAACACAAATAAGGCAATCTAGACAAATGCTGGCTCCATATTGTAAGTTTCTGATTGACAAAAATATCAGATTTCAAATGAAATATCCTAATAACCTAATTTTTACTGTGGATGGCATTAAATACTCTGTAAGCACAAGGAAAGAAGCAAGACCTACTTTTTTGAAGATTTTTAAGGCTCTCCCATCTTCAGAAATGTGAACAGTCCATTTTGGCTTTCTGCAGCACCAGGGAGAATGGGATGTTTCATTTATGACAATCTGAGGCTTTAAAATCCTTTGTCTGTTCTGTTTCTTGTAGCAGGCCTGGAATTTTATTTTCTTATCTTATCTCGTAGTTCCAGTTGATTGAACTGCCTTTACAGTTTAAATAGCTGAGAAGAAAGAGGAACTGCTGGTGAAGTTATTCTGCTCTTCAGTAACTTGAACTGAAAGCTAGTGTTGGCTGAATTTTGTTATTTGCTAGTAATTACAGGTGTGGGGGTAGCCACATTCTTTGATTTCCTGTCCTTGCATATTTAAACTGGTGCATGTGAAATAATTCCTGCTTTAAAACTCCAGCTTGGCCAGCTAAGAACTTGATTATATTCAACTGGACGTATAAGAGAATTTAAGTACCTTTTTCTGCACTTTTTTTAAAAAAATACAGTATTTAAATTGATTTAAACTGTGTATGAAGGAGTGTTGAAGGAATTTTTAGCTGAAGTTATTCTGCTCTTCACTAACTTGAACTGAAAGCTAGTGTTGGCTGAATTTTGTTATTTGCTAGTAATTACAGGTGTGGGGGTAGCCACATTCTTTGATTTCCTGTCCTTGCATATTTAAACTGGTGCATGTGAAATAATTCCTGCTTTAAAACTCCAGCTTGGCCAGCTAAGAACTTGGTTATATTCAACTGGACGTATAAGAGAATTTAAGTACCTTTTTCTGCACTTTTTAAAAAAATACAGTATTTAAATTGATTTAAACTGTGTATGAAGGAGTGTTGAAGGAATTTTTAGCTGAAGTTATTCTGCTCTTCAGTAACTTGAACTGAAAGCTAGTGTTGGCTGAATTTTGTTATTTGCTAGTAATTACAGGTGTGGGGGTAGCCACATTCTTTGATTTCCTGTCCTTGCATATTTAAACTGGTGCATGTGAAATAATTCCTGCTTTAAAACTCCAGCTTGGCCAGCTAAGAACTTGGTTATATTCAACTGGACGTATAAGAGAATTTAAGTACCTTTTTCTGCACTTTTTTAAAAAAAATACAGTATTTAAATTGATTTAAACTGTGTATGAAGGAGTGTTGAAGGAATTTTTAGCTGAAGTTATTCTGCTCTTCAGTAACTTGAACTGAAAGCTAGTGTTGGCTGAATTTTGTTATTTGCTAGTAATTACAGGTGTGGGGGTAGCCACATTCTTTGATTTCCTGTCCTTGCATATTTAAACTGGTGCATGTGAAATAATTCCTGCTTTAAAACTCCAGCTTGGCCAGCTAAGAACTTGGTTATATTCAACTGGACGTATAAGAGAATTTAAGTACCTTTTTCTGCACTTTTTTAAAAAATACAGTATTTAAATTGATTTAAACTGTGTATGAAGGAGTGTTGAAGGAATTTTTAGCTGAAGTTATTCTGCTCTTCAGTAACTTGAACTGAAAGCTAGTGTTGGCTGAATTTTGTTATTTGCTAGTAATTACAGGTGTGGGGGTAGCCACATTCTTTGATTTCCTGTCCTTGCATATTTAAACTGGTGCATGTGAAATAATTCCTGCTTTAAAACTCCAGCTTGGCCAGCTAAGAACTTGGTTATATTCAACTGGACGTATAAGAGAATTTAAGTACCTTTTTCTGCACTTTTTTTAAAAAATACAGTATTTAAATTGATTTAAACTGTGTATGAAGGAGTGTTGAAGGAATTTTTAGCTGAAGTTATTCTGCTCTTCAGTAACTTGAACTGAAAGCTAGTGTTGGCTGAATTTTGTTATTTGCTAGTAATTACAGGTGTGGGGTAGCCACATTCTTTGATTTCCTGTCCTTGCATATTTAAACTGGTGCATGTGAAATAATTCCTGCTTTAAAACTCCAGCTTGGCCAGCTAAGAACTTGGTTATATTCAACTGGACGTATAAGAGAATTTAAGTACCTTTTTCTGCACTTTTTTAAAAAATACAGTATTTAAATTGATTTAAACTGTGTATGAAGGAGTGTTGAAGGAATTTTTAGCTGAAGTTATTCTGCTCTTCAGTAACTTGAACTGAAAGCTAGTGTTGGCTGAATTTTGTTATTTGCTAGTAATTACAGGTGTGGGGTAGCCACATTCTTTGATTTCCTGTCCTTGCATATTTAAACTGGTGCATGTGAAATAATTCCTGCTTTAAAACTCCAGCTTGGCCAGCTAAGAACTTGGTTATATTCAACTGGACGTATAAGAGAATTTAAGTACCTTTTTCTGCACTTTTTTAAAAATACAGTATTTAAATTGATTTAAACTGTGTATGAAGGAGTGTTGAAGGAATTTTTAGCTGAAGTTATTCTGCTCTTCAGTAACTTGAACTGAAAGCTAGTGTTGGCTGAATTTTGTTATTTGCTAGTAATTACAGGTGTGGGGTAGCCACATTCTTTGATTTCCTGTCCTTGCATATTTAAACTGGTGCATGTGAAATAATTCCTGCTTTAAAACTCCAGCTTGGCCAGCTAAGAACTTGGTTATATTCAACTGGACGTATAAGAGAATTTAAGTACCTTTTTCTGCACTTTTTTAAAAAATACAGTATTTAAATTGATTTAAACTGTGTATGAAGGAGTGTTGAAGGAATTTTTAGCTGAAGTTATTCTGCTCTTCAGTAACTTGAACTGAAAGCTAGTGTTGGCTGAATTTTGTTATTTGCTAGTAATTACAGGTGTGGGGTAGCCACATTCTTTGATTTCCTGTCCTTGCATATTTAAACTGGTGCATGTGAAATAATTCCTGCTTTAAAACTCCAGCTTGGCCAGCTAAGAACTTGGTTATATTCAACTGGACGTATAAGAGAATTTAAGTACCTTTTTCTGCACTTTTTTTAAAAAATACAGTATTTAAATTGATTTAAACTGTGTATGAAGGAGTGTTGAAGGAATTTTTAGCTGAAGTTATTCTGCTCTTCAGTAACTTGAACTGAAAGCTAGTGTTGGCTGAATTTTGTTATTTGCTAGTAATTACAGGTGTGGGGGTAGCCACATTCTTTGATTTCCTGTCCTTGCATATTTAAACTGGTGCATGTGAAATAATTCCTGCTTTAAAACTCCAGCTTGGCCAGCTAAGAACTTGGTTATATTCAACTGGACGTATAAGAGAATTTAAGTACCTTTTTCTGCACTTTTTTAAAAAAATACAGTATTTAAATTGATTTAAACTGTGTATGAAGGAGTGTTGAAGGAATTTTTAGCTGAAGTTATTCTGCTCTTCAGTAACTTGAACTGAAAGCTAGTGTTGGCTGAATTTTGTTATTTGCTAGTAATTACAGGTGTGGTGGTAGCCACATTCTTTGATTTCCTGTCCTTGCATATTTAAACTGGTGCATGTGAAATAATTCCTGCTTTAAAACTCCAGCTTGGCCAGCTAAGAACTTGGTTATATTCAACTGGACGTATAAGAGAATTTAAGTACCTTTTCTGCACTTTTTCTTAAAAAATACAGTATTTAAATTGATTTAAACTGTGTATGAAGGAGTGTTGAAGGAATTTTTAGCTGAAGTTATTCTGCTCTTCAGTAACTTGAACTGAAAGCTAGTGTTGGCTGAATTTTGTTATTTGCTAGTAATTACAGGTGTGGGGGTAGCCACATTCTTTGATTTCCTGTCCTTGCATATTTAAACTGGTGCATGTGAAATAATTCCTGCTTTAAAACTCCAGCTTGGCCAGCTAAGAACTTGGTTATATTCAACTGGACGTATAAGAGAATTTAAGTACCTTTTTCTTAAAAAAATACAGTATTTAAATTGATTTAAACTGTGTATGAAGGAGTGTTGAAGGAATTTTTAGCTGAAGTTATTCTGCTCTTCAGTAACTTGAACTGAAAGCTAGTGTTGGCTGAATTTTGTTATTTGCTAGTAATTACAGGTGTGGGGGTAGCCACATTCTTTGATTTCCTGTCCTTGCATATTTAAACTGGTGCATGTGAAATAATTCCTGCTTTAAAACTCCAGCTTGGCCAGCTAAGAACTTGGTTATATTCAACTGGACGTATAAGAGAATTTAAGTACCTTTTTCTGCACTTTTTTAAAAAATACAGTATTTAAATTGATTTAAACTGTGTATGAAGGAGTGTTGAAGGAATTTTTAGCTGAAGTTATTCTGCTCTTCAGTAACTTGAACTGAAAGCTAGTGTTGGCTGAATTTTGTTATTTGCTAGTAATTACAGGTGTGGGGCTAGCCACATTCTTTGATTTCCTGTCCTTGCATATTTAAACTGGTGCATGTGAAATAATTCCTGCTTTAAAACTCCAGCTTGGCCAGCTAAGAACTTGGTTATATTCAACTGGACGTATAAGAGAATTTAAGTACCCTTTTCTGCACTTTTATTTTTTAAAAATACAGTATTTAAATTGATTTAAACTGTGTATGAAGGAGTGTTGAAGGAATTTTTAGCTGAAGTTATTCTGCTCTTCAGTAACTTGAACTGAAAGCTAGTGTTGGCTGAATTTTGTTATTTGCTAGTAATTACAGGTGTGGGGTAGCCACATTCTTTGATTTCCTGTCCTTGCATATTTAAACTGGTGCATGTGAAATAATTCCTGCTTTAAAACTCCAGCTTGGCCAGCTAAGAACTTGGTTATATTCAACTGGACGTATAAGAGAATTTAAGTACCTTTTTCTGCACTTTTTTAAAAATACAGTATTTAAATTGATTTAAACTGTGTATGAAGGAGTGTTGAAGGAATTTTTAGCTGAAGTTATTCTGCTCTTCAGTAACTTGAACTGAAAGCTAGTGTTGGCTGAATTTTGTTATTTGCTAGTAATTACAGGTGTGGGGGTAGCCACATTCTTTGATTTCCTGTCCTTGCATATTTAAACTGGTGCATGTGAAATAATTCCTGCTTTAAAACTCCAGCTTGGCCAGCTAAGAACTTGGTTATATTCAACTGGACGTATAAGAGAATTTAAGTACCTTTTTCTGCACTTTTTTAAAAAATACAGTATTTAAATTGATTTAAACTGTGTATGAAGGAGTGTTGAAGGAATTTTTAGCTGAAGTTATTCTGCTCTTCAGTAACTTGAACTGAAAGCTAGTGTTGGCTGAATTTTGTTATTTGCTAGTAATTACAGGTGTGGGGGTAGCCACATTCTTTGATTTCCTGTCCTTGCATATTTAAACTGGTGCATGTGAAATAATTCCTGCTTTAAAACTCCAGCTTGGCCAGCTAAGAACTTGGTTATATTCAACTGGACGTATAAGAGAATTTAAGTACCTTTTTCTGCACTTTTAAAAACTACAGTATTTAAATTGATTTAAACTGTGTATGAAGGAGTGTTGAAGGAATTTTTAGCTGAAGTTATTCTGCTCTTCAGTAACTTGAACTGAAAGCTAGTGTTGGCTGAATTTTGTTATTTGCTAGTAATTACAGGTGTGGGGTAGCCACATTCTTTGATTTCCTGTCCTTGCATATTTAAACTGGTGCATGTGAAATAATTCCTGCTTTAAAACTCCAGCTTGGCCAGCTAAGAACTTGGTTATATTCAACTGGACGTATAAGAGAATTTAAGTACCTTTTTTCTGCACTTTTTTTAAAAAAATACAGTATTTAAATTGATTTAAACTGTGTATGAAGGAGTGTTGAAGGAATTTTTAGCTGAAGTTATTCTGCTCTTCAGTAACTTGAACTGAAAGCTAGTGTTGGCTGAATTTTGTTATTTGCTAGTAATTACAGGTGTGGGGGTAGCCACATTCTTTGATTTCCTGTCCTTGCATATTTAAACTGGTGCATGTGAAATAATTCCTGCTTTAAAACTCCAGCTTGGCCAGCTAAGAACTTGGTTATATTCAACTGGACGTATAAGAGAATTTAAGTACCTTTTTCTGCACTTTTTTAAAAAATACAGTATTTAAATTGATTTAAACTGTGTATGAAGGAGTGTTGAAGGAATTTTTAGCTGAAGTTATTCTGCTCTTCAGTAACTTGAACTGAAAGCTAGTGTTGGCTGAATTTTGTTATTTGCTAGTAATTACAGGTGTGGGGTAGCCACATTCTTTGATTTCCTGTCCTTGCATATTTAAACTGGTGCATGTGAAATAATTCCTGCTTTAAAACTCCAGCTTGGCCAGCTAAGAACTTGGTTATATTCAACTGGACGTATAAGAGAATTTAAGTACCTTTTTCTGCACTTTTTTTAAAAAATACAGTATTTAAATTGATTTAAACTGTGTATGAAGGAGTGTTGAAGGAATTTTTAGCTGAAGTTATTCTGCTCTTCAGTAACTTGAACTGAAAGCTAGTGTTGGCTGAATTTTGTTATTTGCTAGTAATTACAGGTGTGGGGTAGCCACATTCTTTGATTTCCTGTCCTTGCATATTTAAACTGGTGCATGTGAAATAATTCCTGCTTTAAAACTCCAGCTTGGCCAGCTAAGAACTTGGTTATATTCAACTGGACGTATAAGAGAATTTAAGTACCTTTTTCTGCACTTTTTTTAAAAAATACAGTATTTAAATTGATTTAAACTGTGTATGAAGGAGTGTTGAAGGAATTTTTAGCTGAAGTTATTCTGCTCTTCAGTAACTTGAACTGAAAGCTAGTGTTGGCTGAATTTTGTTATTTGCTAGTAATTACAGGTGTGCGGGTAGCCACATTCTTTGATTTCCTGTCCTTGCATATTTAAACTGGTGCATGTGAAATAATTCCTGCTTTAAAACTCCAGCTTGGCCAGCTAAGAACTTGGTTATATTCAACTGGACGTATAAGAGAATTTAAGTACCTTTTTCTGCACTTTTTTTAAAAATACAGTATTTAAATTGATTTAAACTGTGTATGAAGGAGTGTTGAAGGAATTTTTAGCTGAAGTTATTCTGCTCTTCAGTAACTTGAACTGAAAGCTAGTGTTGGCTGAATTTTGTTATTTGCTAGTAATTACAGGTGTGGGGTAGCCACATTCTTTGATTTCCTGTCCTTGCATATTTAAACTGGTGCATGTGAAATAATTCCTGCTTTAAAACTCCAGCTTGGCCAGCTAAGAACTTGGTTATATTCAACTGGACGTATAAGAGAATTTAAGTACCTTTTTCTGCACTTTTTTAAAAATACAGTATTTAAATTGATTTAAACTGTGTATGAAGGAGTGTTGAAGGAATTTTTAGCTGAAGTTATTCTGCTCTTCAGTAACTTGAACTGAAAGCTAGTGTTGGCTGAATTTTGTTATTTGCTAGTAATTACAGGTGTGGGGTAGCCACATTCTTTGATTTCCTGTCCTTGCATATTTAAACTGGTGCATGTGAAATAATTCCTGCTTTAAAACTCCAGCTTGGCCAGCTAAGAACTTGGTTATATTCAACTGGACGTATAAGAGAATTTAAGTACCTTTTTCTGCACTTTTTTAAAAAATACAGTATTTAAATTGATTTAAACTGTGTATGAAGGAGTGTTGAAGGAATTTTTAGCTGAAGTTATTCTGCTCTTCAGTAACTTGAACTGAAAGCTAGTGTTGGCTGAATTTTGTTATTTGCTAGTAATTACAGGTGTGGGGGTAGCCACATTCTTTGATTTCCTGTCCTTGCATATTTAAACTGGTGCATGTGAAATAATTCCTGCTTTAAAACTCCAGCTTGGCCAGCTAAGAACTTGGTTATATTCAACTGGACGTATAAGAGAATTTAAGTACCTTTTCTGCACTTTTTTTAAAAAATACAGTATTTAAATTGATTTAAACTGTGTATGAAGGAGTGTTGAAGGAATTTTTAGCTGAAGTTATTCTGCTCTTCAGTAACTTGAACTGAAAGCTAGTGTTGGCTGAATTTTGTTATTTGCTAGTAATTACAGGTGTGGGGGTAGCCACATTCTTTGATTTCCTGTCCTTGCATATTTAAACTGGTGCATGTGAAATAATTCCTGCTTTAAAACTCCAGCTTGGCCAGCTAAGAACTTGGTTATATTCAACTGGACGTATAAGAGAATTTAAGTACCTTTTTCTGCACTTTTTTAAAAAATACAGTATTTAAATTGATTTAAACTGTGTATGAAGGAGTGTTGAAGGAATTTTTAGCTGAAGTTATTCTGCTCTTCAGTAACTTGAACTGAAAGCTAGTGTTGGCTGAATTTTGTTATTTGCTAGTAATTACAGGTGTGGGGGTAGCCACATTCTTTGATTTCCTGTCCTTGCATATTTAAACTGGTGCATGTGAAATAATTCCTGCTTTAAAACTCCAGCTTGGCCAGCTAAGAACTTGGTTATATTCAACTGGACGTATAAGAGAATTTAAGTACCTTTTTCTGCACTTTTTTTAAAAAATACAGTATTTAAATTGATTCAAACTGTGTATGAAGGAGTGTTGAAGGAAATTTAGCTGAAGTTATTCTGCTCTTCAGTAACTTGAACTGAAAGCTAGTGTTGGCTGAATTTTGTTATTTGCTAGTAATTACAGGTGTGGGGGTAGCCACATTCTTTGATTTCCTGTCCTTGCATATTTAAACTGGTGCATGTGAAATAATTCCTGCTTTAAAACTCCAGCTTGGCCAGCTAAGAACTTGGTTATATTCAACTGGACGTATAAGAGAATTTAAGTACCTTTTTCTGCACTTTTTTTTAAAAAATACAGTATTTAAATTGATTTAAACTGTGTATGAAGGAGTGTTGAAGGAATTTTTAGCTGAAGTTATTCTGCTCTTCAGTAACTTGAACTGAAAGCTAGTGTTGGCTGAATTTTGTTATTTGCTAGTAATTACAGGTGTGGGGTAGCCACATTCTTTGATTTCCTGTCCTTGCATATTTAAACTGGTGCATGTGAAATAATTCCTGCTTTAAAACTCCAGCTTGGCCAGCTAAGAACTTGGTTATATTCAACTGGACGTATAAGAGAATTTAAGTACCTTTTTCTGCACTTTTTTAAAAATACAGTATTTAAATTGATTTAAACTGTGTATGAAGGAGTGTTGAAGGAATTTTTAGCTGAAGTTATTCTGCTCTTCAGTAACTTGAACTGAAAGCTAGTGTTGGCTGAATTTTGTTATTTGCTAGTAATTACAGGTGTGGGGGTAGCCACATTCTTTGATTTCCTGTCCTTGCATATTTAAACTGGTGCATGTGAAATAATTCCTGCTTTAAAACTCCAGCTTGGCCAGCTAAGAACTTGGTTATATTCAACTGGACGTATAAGAGAATTTAAGTACCTTTTTCTGTACTTTTTTTTAAAAAAATACAGTATTTAAATTGATTTAAACTGTGTATGAAGGAGTGTTGAAGGAATTTTTAGCTGAAGTTATTCTGCTCTTCAGTTATTCCCACCCACCCGCCCTGTTTTTGTTTTGGTGTTAATCTTAGTGGCATTGAAACTGCCCGCCCCTCAGCCTGCCTCTGGGCCCATCTCATTTGCTCACTCAACTGAGTGCAGTGAGATCATATTCTGATTTCAGGCACTCCTAATGTGTACAAAGAGAGCATCTGGGAAATAGAAAAAAAAACAAAATTAAGCTTATTTCCTGCCTTTCTTGTTAAGTGGTACAGACTATTTGTAGGCTTCTGAGCCCCCAAGCCCTTCTGTGTTTGAGGGAAGCCTTCTAGCTTGTTTTTTATTATACCTAGCCACTTTTCGAGTTTCAGCACTCAAATCTGTTTCTTTGATCTCAGCACTTGTTCAGAAAAAAAAAAAAAAAAGTTTCATCTGCTTTTACTGTACTTGTGTTTTTACCTACTTCTTTTTACTTTTGCATCATCTTAAAATACTCAGTTGTATTTATTACTGCTTGGTGTAACTCATTCTAAGCCTTTTGGTTTAAACACTTGGGCTTCGGACCAGTTAGTTGTTTTGCACTGAGAGGGTTTGTGGTCTGCACTGTTGTGGCAGAACAGGTAGCTTACATCCTTCTAGGTTGAGAACTGCTGATTGAGGGCTCAGTGTCTGTTATTCTAAAAGTGTATTAATTCTGGTTTAAGCACTTGGGCTTTCAAGCTAGTTATTTTACATTAAGAGGGTTCGTCGTCTGCACTCTTGTGGGAGGAGAGGCTGGACTCTGCCCTTCTGAGCTGGGAATTTCTGGTTAAAGGCTTATAGTGCATGCATATCTGAACTGTTTCTTACTGAAGTTGGTGCGCCTTGTTTGCTGTGGCATAGACTGGATTCGGGCCTGCTGGATCTAGCTTTGTTTGTGTAACTTGAGCACTAATCCAGACATTCTCTAAAGTATTCAATGGTATTTATTACTGCTTGGTTGTAACTTGATTAAAGTGTAGCTATCATTCAAGTCTTTTGGATTAAGCACTTGGGCTTCAGACCAGTTGTTTTACATTAGGAAGGTTTGTGGCAAGCACTGTGGTGGCAGGACAGGTAGCTTTCATCCTTCTAAGTTGGGAACTGCTGATTGAGAGCCCAGTGTCCAAGTGTATTAGTTCTGGTTTAGGCACTTGGGCTTCAGGCCAGTTATTTTACATTAAGAAGGTTTGTGGTCTGCACTCTTGTGGGAGAAGAGGCTGGACTCTGCCCTTCTGAGCTGGGAATTTTCTGGTTAAAGGTTTATAGTGCCTGAATATTTGAACTGTATCTTACTGAAACTGGTTCACCTTGTTTGCTCTAGCATAGACTAGATCCAGGCCTACTGAATCTAGCTTTGTTTATATGCTTGTTGTTTGTTTGCTTGTTATTTCCCTGGAAGCTAATTCCACCTAATACGCAACTTCTCAGCGCTTCTGTGGATCACTAGTGATATCTGCATTGCTTACTGTACTTATTTCCTTGTTTCACTTGAAAGAAAGTTACTGTTTGTCATTTTGCATTTAGCTACTTGTAACACATTGCACTCAAGTTACCTGGCACTTGCTCACTAAAGCAATTATATAAGTCAGCACTAAAAATTAAAAGCACTACACCCTCACTCCCCACTGGCCCTTGTTTTCAATTAAGGATTTCCCAATATTATTCTAGCATGTCCAAATGTCAGTTGTCAATCTCCTCTCCGGTCCAGCTGGTGAATCTGGGAATCTTGAGGCAATGTTATAACTGCCTCATGTACACAGACAACCCTCTCCTCCTCCCACATAACACAAATACTTGCGAGAGATGCAGCTATTTAGCCAAACTGGAGGCTGAGCTCTCTCAACTCAGGACTGGCAAGACCAGACAGGAGGAGAAGGCAACTACACACACCACAAAACCAGCCTCACATAATGCTACCACTCCACTGAATCAAACACATAAACACACAAAGACATACTCGGAGGCTCTGAGTAAAATTTACCTAAACAGCAGAGGCCTCCAAAGCAGACACCCAAACAACTGCTACCTCAAGACACCCCACAAGCAACACATAAACCACAAAAGCAGTGTGCAAAGCAGTCACAGCCCTTAAGGCCAAATACAACACCAAACATACTTGTCATAGGTGACTCCATAGTCAGACACACTGACGTCCCACTCACCAGGCTGAACAAGGAGAGGGTCACAGTAAGCTGCCTATCGGGCGCTAGAATCCGCCACATAACACAAGCACTCGGGTCACTCCACGGCAAGTACAAATATGACACAGTCATTGTCCATGCTGGTGTGAACGACCTGACACGTACCTCCCTGGACTACATGAAGAGAGACATAGAGGAGCTCTCTGATTATGTAGCCCAGGCAGGTATGACCCTAACCCTGAGCAGTATCCTTCCTTCACCAAGAATGATGCCACAATATAGAGACAAGATGATCAGCTTTAACAATTGGCTTAATGTCTGGTGTCATTCAAAGGGGATCCAGTGTCTGTCTGCCTGGGATGACATGCTTGACAAGCCACGCTGCTTCACAAGGGACTGCTTGCACCTGTCACCCTAGGATTCGGATATTGGCTAAGGCTCTTGCCACCCCATAGTGCCTTTTTAGGCAAGGCTCAAATTCTAAACCTACCACCCTAGAAAACAAAAATGGGAAGAAACTGAGGGTAATGCTGCTCAATGCCAGAAGTCTAAATCTCAAAATGCACGCACTCAAGGCCCTTCTCAGTATGGAGAACATAGATGTCTGTGCTGTAACTGAAACCTGGTTCAAGGCTCCTGAGAGCACCCCGGCACTATTAGGTTTTACCTCATATCATGCGTTCCGGCCCCAAAACCCGGACCACACCACAAAATGAGGGGGTGTATCCATATTCATAAAGGATACTCACACCTCCAGGTTGGTGGCAACGCGAAGCTCGAAACCATCCAGGTGCAACTAACCATAGGCAAAACTGCTCTACAAATTGTAGCATGCTACAGGCCACCCTCTCAAACTCAGGAACCCCACACAGCCTTCCTGAAGACACTGGAGGTATAAATGTATCTCCAAACACCATCATATTGGGTGACTTCAACTACCCGAATATAGACTGGGAACATTACTCAAGCCCTAACTTTCTAGCCCAACGGTTCCTGGAGTTCATAAATTCAAATGCCATGGAACAGCTAGTCACTGTTCCCACAAGAGGAGAAAATATACTAGATCTCATTGTCACAAACATGGGGACAAAATGCTTCACACGGAAGTATATCCCTCATTGGTGAGATCTGATCATAAACTAATCTCACTGGAAATCCACATCCCGCCCCACCCCAAACAAAAGACCATAGTGAAGAACTTCTCTAAAGCAAACTTCACACTACTCAAGACTGGTGTGGTATCCTTCAAGGCCCCTGAGCCAGAGGAAACCACAACCCAAGCTGCGGAAGCCCTTACAAATGCCTTCTATGAACACCTCCAGGACTGCATGGATCAGGCAATCCCAAATAAAACCAAGACTCTTTCCACAAAGGGCAAATGTCCAGTCTGGTGGACCCCAGCCATTAACAAACTTTACAATAAGAGGAGAAAGCTATTACATGATAGAACAAAATCCATAAAAGGGAAGTCACCCTGATCATTATTAGTAAAAAATGCGAGCACTCATAAAATCAACTAAGGCCAATTTTGAGAGAAAAATTGCCATGGATTCAAAGGACAATCATAATGCCTTTTCAGCTATGTTAGGAACCTGGGTGGAAACTCCCAGATATGCTCAGAATTAGTCCAAAATGATACAAAAATCACTGAACCCACAGACATTGCCAACATACTGGCAGACAGGTTCAGTGCAAACTTCACCCCTCTCCCCCTAAAGGAGAGATAACTATCCCAGCCGAGTGTAGCCTCCCGGACATCTCAAATGCGCAGGTGAAAGCTGCTCTCTCTAAAGCTAAAAACACAGCATCAATGGGACGGATGGTGTCCCCGGCTGTGTGCTACATGAGCTAAATGAGGAATTAAACCCGCACATAAGGCAGCTGTTTAATCTCAGCCTTACCACAGGATACGTGCCCAAAGAGTGGCGTACGGCAACTGTGGTCCCACTCCACAAAGGCGGCACCTCTACGGACCCTGGTAATTACCGCCCCATAAGCTTAACAAGTCTAGTCTGCAAAGCTATGGAGAGGATCATAATGGAGCTCATAAACAAAGATATAGGGGACTTGCAGACATTGGACCCGACCCAGGTTGGCTTTGTCAAGGGAAGATCATGCCTTTTGAACTTGGTCGACTTCTTCGAAACAGTCACCAAGGCCATTGATGAGGGAAAGGCAGTCCATACAGCCTACCTTGACCTTGCAAAGGCTTTCGACACAATACCCCACTTGGGTATTGTAGAAAAACTTACCAGCTTAAATGTAAACCCATATGTCACAAGATGGGTTGCAAACTGGCTTAAGGACAGAACCCACAGGGTTAGAGTTGCTGGCGCTGTGTCAGACTCCAAGCCGGTCACAAGTGGTGTCCCACAGGGCTCGGTCCTTGGCCCCCTATTGTTTGGCATCTACTTCCCAGAAGTACAGGCCAACATGGGAGGACTTTGGCTGACAAAGTTTGCAGATGACTGCAAACTGGGCCATAGTGGAAAGTGCATCGGACACGGATATCCTTCAGAAGGGACTCACGGAAACAGATAGCTGGTGCCAGAGCCATGGCCTGAAGTTAAGCGCCAAAAATTTATAGTCATACCCTTCGGGAAAAACAAGGTAACCCCAAGCTACCATATAGGTGGCAATCCACTAAGCACAGAAGAGGTTATCAGGGACCTGGGGACCCAGGTTGACAGTGGCCTTTCTTTTGACACTCACATTGCTAAAGTGGTTAGAAAGACCTTCTACATTGCCCACCTGATCATGAAGGGATTCACATCCAGATCTAGTGAGGTCATTGTTGCCTGTACTCTTCACTTATCAGACCAATGATCGAGTACAATGCCCCATTCGGGATGCATCTCACCCGACATCTGCAGCAATTGGAGAGACCCCAAATGTTCCTCACCAAAAGGATAAAGGGACTCCAAAATCTGTCATATGCTGCCAGATTGAAGAAACTCCAGCTCTATTCAGTCGCATACCGTCTGCTCAGAGGTGACATGTGCCTGACATACAAGGCCATGTCCAACCCGGAATTAATGGACATGCTCCACCTCAAAAAATCCAAATCCACCAAAACCACTAGAGCAAGCGACTTAAACCTTAGCACGGATACAAATAGGACGTGCTGGAGGGATAGATTTATCACTCAGAGACTCCCTATGCTGTGGAATAAAATCCCGGTCCATGTGAGGCAGAGCACCTCGCTGACTCTGTTCAAGAGAAATCTAGACCTGTGGATGGGAGATCGTAGGTTTACCCCAGGAATCATCTCTGTGTCACTGCTGGACAGAGGCACAACAAACTAATGGGCACAGTATTTTTTCATATAAGGGGTGGCGTAAGCCACAAAAATTTGGGCTAGGCTTATAAATGCCTTAGGGCAGATAGCCTAGTATAAACCTATGAACCTATGAACCTAAGTAAAAAGAAACCTGTTTGGACTTATTTTGCAGGAAAAGGACTGTAAGATAGTGTGTGAAGTCAAAGTGATGCAGGTAAATGCTGTGGAAATGCATTGTGTATTAAAAAAGGAGATGGTTATGTGTAGTGGCAGAATAAGGTGAGGTGTTTTTTTTTTTTTATATATTTGTTTTCTCTTTTTTTTTTTCCTATATCTCCCTTCTCTTTACTCCTTTCCTTTATTCCTGTAGATAGGTGGTATTATTTCTAACTGATAAATGATGTAAAAATGGTTAGTTGATCAGATTTAAACAATGTGCATATAATAATAAAAGAACATAAAAGAAGTTATTTTTTTATGTGTAATTTAAGGCATTTTTTCTTATTTCTTCTCCTTTTGCTGTGCTCCCTTCATGCTTTTTTTTTCTCTTTTTTTTTGTTTTTTAACCCCTTGGTTCCTCTCTTATTCACATATGGTTATTACAAATGAAAGTGCCATTATAGTTTTATTTTGAACTGCATTGGTTTTCAATATAAATATGTTAGTAGGTAAGTTGTAGGGGAAGAACAAAGCAGATTAAAGTAGTTAGATCATTTTATTCAGTAGATACAGGATGTTGGGAAATGTTAAATAACTGTCTGCTTTCTATGTCAACTAATATTTAATACTGTATAGAACAACAAATTAGAATGTTATTTGCTATTGCTGAATATAAAGCTGAAGTGAATTGAAGTACATTAGAATCTCAGGGTACAATTAGTTTATTTGTATATCCATAAATATGTACAGAGCTGTAGTTACCTATAAGTAGTGTTTAGTAGGGAATGTCAGAATTAGGCTTTGTAGACGTAGAAGTAGTTGTTGTAGGTTTTTTGCATGGGGTTTCATTGTTAAATAATAGAATTAGTAGATTAGTTACTCAGATGGTTTCCAGTAATGTAAAAAACCTATGTTTATCCTGGTCCAGAGGAATAGTGGGTAGGCACTGGGTAGGGATAGGATGGCAGTTTTGCTTCCATACAAATGATGATATGCCAACTTATGTTATTCTAAGGTTGCTCAAAGAGATTAGATATCGAGTTATATTTCTAATGAACGTTAAATGTGGATAATAGAATCTTGGAATGTCAAAGGACTCCAGAACATGAAAAAAAGAAAGCTGTTTTTCATTTGTTTCTCAAATCATCAGCATGTTGTATTTTATTACAAGAAAGCATATGACTAATGATCAGTGGAGTCAGTGAAGGATAAGAAATGGGTTAGGAAGATTGTGACGGTGGAAGGAACAACAAATAGTGCAGGGTGCCAATTTTAGTTAAGAATCACTTTCAGGGAGATATTAGGGATGTGAAAATGGATCAGGAGGGTAGATGGTGTTTGGTCCTTCTCACATCCAAATGTTATGATAAACCTATAGTACTAATATGTGTATCTGCCCTAATGTTAATCAGCATCATTTCATAGCTTCAATCTATTCCAATTTACAGTCATACAATAATTGCTATATAGTGTTGGGAGGTGACTGGAACTCTTATCAAGATCCTAAATTAGACAAGTTGGGTGCTTCTTCAGCGTTCAATAAACAGGCAATGGTAGCATTGAAAGAATTGAAAATGGATTTCAAACTCTATGACCCTTTTAAACACATACACTCACAAGGAAAGCAGAGAATTTTACTTATTATTCAACCTGCCATAAAATGTGGTCGAATTGACTTTTCTTAATTTCAGAGGTGTTGATCTCAGCTGACCCTAGTGTTTCTAATCAAGTCAGACAACTCTCAGACCATTCAAAGATAACTTTAACCTTAAACAGTAGTAATATGGATACTAAGAGGCTTCGAGGGTATAATTGGTCCTTGAACCCATATTTACTAACCAAGGAAGATATATTAATGGAAGTCAAGGAGATACTTAAACAGTCATTAAATAATATTTCCCAAAATAGACACCCAATAGATATAGAATGGGCTACAACTAAAAGCAGCTAAGAGGACTATTTATACAAAAGCTACATATTATAAAAATTACAAAGAAGACTCAATTGGATTTAGAAACTAAAATTCAATTACTGGACCAAGATTTGATGAGGAACTATAATGAACAGACAGAAACTGAGCTATTAAGATGTCAAAAAGAACTATTTTTACTTCATAATAGAAATTTGTCACTTTATGAACAAAGAAATTTAGTTAAATATGCAAATCATATTCAAACCCCCTCGAAAGCATTAGCTCGTATTATTAACCAGATGAAATCAACACGATTAATTACTGAAATACACTATAACAATACTACATATACTGACAAGGCGGATATCATGAAGACCTTTGAAAAAATTTTTAATCAGATTTATGGTGAGAAGCAGACACTCTTGCAAGATAACGACAGAAAAGATTTTTTACAGAGAATCATTTTCCCTAATATTGACAAGGAATTTCATAGAGATTTAATCAAACCGATTACAGTTGAGGAGGTGTCCGAAACAATTAAGAAACTGAAGCCTCACAAAGCCCCAGGCCCAGATGGTTTGACCTCAGAATTCTACAAATCTTTTAGTGAGATTTTGAGCAGTGTATTGTCACAGACTTTTAATTATATCACTCTAAATAGAATTAATGATCCTCATTTTAATGCCTCAAGGACAGTTCTGATATTAAAAGAGAAAGGTGATTCCAAAAATCATGATAATTACAGGCCTATATCACTTTTGAATATGGACATGAAAATCATGACATCCATTCTGGCGAGTAGGCTGAAAAAGGTAATAAACCCAATAATATCAGAGGAACAGGCGGGGTTTATGGATGGGAGGCAGACCACGGATAATACCTTAACGCTCCATACCTTAATCTGTTATGCGAAATATAAAAACCTGAATTTGTATGCCCTAATTATTGATGCTCAGAAAGCATTTGATAGGGTTAATTTGTATTATTTATTTGATACATTACCTTAATTTAATATACCGCAGGAGTTTATCTCAATGTTAAGGATACTATATAGAAATGCATACACAAATTTATTTATAAATCACGAATGCTCGAAAAGGATAAAAATCATAAATGGTACCCGACAAGGCTGCCCATTATCTCCCATCTTATTTAATCTTTACTTGGAGCCTTTATTTTTACACCTTAAGCAAAATGTTTTTTATAATTCTCCTGTACTGTATGGAATAAAGGTTAGGATGGCTGCCTATGCAGATGATTTAAACATATATTGTACCACACTTGTTTCCGATACTGAAAAAGTATTAGCTGCAATAGAAATCTTTGAGAGAATTTCCAATTACAAGCTAAATTTAAAAAAATCTAAAATATTCCCATTAAAGACACCCACACCTTTTTCAATGCTACCATTAATAGGACAAGTATTGACGGAAGAAAAGATAAAATATCTGGGAATTGTCTTCTCAACTGAAAATAGAGATTTTTTATTAACAATGTAAAGTCAACTACAGATCAAATAACATTGGATCTTGAAAGATGGAGTAGATTGAAGTTACCGATGATGGCAAGAGCAGCTATCATAAGAATGAATGTTCTTCCTAGAATGTTATATATTTTTAGAGCTGCACAACTCAGAATTACCAAAACATTCTTCAAACAGCTTCATATAAGATTGGGAAGATTTCTTTGGAAACCTAGGAAGGCGAGAATTTCATATGAAAAATTGATGGCTCCAAAAATAAGGGGGCTGGAATTACGGATTTGAAATGTACTATTTAGTGATTCAGGCCAATAGGATTTTAAAGGCGTCTTACTTGATAGTGATAATAGAAAATGGACACCCAAATGGGTGCTCTTAACGATACAAACATATAAATGAAGTGGGAGTCAACGCTAAAGCATTACCCTTTTAAATAATTGGACAATGAGTAAATATAAGCTAATGGAGCACATCAAAAGTTATGTAACGGCAATTCAAACTCTTTTCGCTTCCTTAAATTTACTAAAATATATGATGGTTTTCCAACGTTTCATAGGAACCCAAATTTAACAATTGGTGGTCAATTGATTGATCTAAAGAAATTCCCTTTAATCATGGAGTTAACTGTACTCGATTTATATCCTTTTCTAGGAGTACCAGTACAGGATATTTTAAAAGAAATAGAACTCCCTATTTCCTATTTATTTATAGTAAGACAGCTAAAAGACTTGGTTATAAACTATTTTAACAACTTTGAAATGAAAGGGGAAGATTTAATCATTTCTCGTAATCTATGGGAAGCGCTGTTGCCGGATAGAAAATATATAACCGCAGCATATAAATTGATAAAAGAGAGGAAGTATAATAATTATATTCTTTTATCGAGTTACTGGAGAGAAATTGATATTCCCAGATGACAATAAGATATTGGAGGCATTTAAATTAACATTAAAGTCCGTATCCCTTCAGAAATTGGTATTTACGCAGCTGATGATGTTTAACAATGCATACTATACTCGTCTCACTTTGCACAAATTTGATGCGAAGAATTCACCCATATGCCCACATTGCTTTGATCAGACAGCAGATTTGATTCACATGTTCTGGAGTTGTAAGTGCATTTATAAATTGTGGAATTCATTAAAATTGCAGTTACAAAAAATGGGTTACCAAAATTCAACACTCTCTTGGGAGTTTATGATTCTTCATATTCCCCCGGAGAATATAAATAAATCAAAAACGATTGTAATTATGAATATTTGCCTATTAATGAAATTATATATAGCCACAATTTGGTTGAACCCAGCCCAGACATCGTGGGAAAATTTCAGATTGTTGGCAATAAAACACATCTTAGCGCATAAACTGTTAATTAGTGATCACAAGAAAAATATCAACAACATAAAAATCTGGGAGCAAATTTTTAATATTATTTTGGCTTAAGAGGTTACTATCCACTTTTCTCGGAACCAGAATATAGTCTAAATCAACCTTAGATTAGATAGAAAATGTACAGAAAAGACAGATTGTTGGCTTGGATTTGTTAATGTTGGATCTTTTTTTTTTTTTTTTTTTTATTTTCCTTTTGATTGTGAGTGCTGTACCTTTGATCAATACATGGGGTTGATATATATGTGAAATTAACCAATGGAAGCATTTTGTATATATTGTATATAATGCGTGAATTTGTAATATGGTTGTGAAAAATAATAAAAAATGATTATTGAAAAAAAAAAAAATAAAAAGCTTGTTTCAGCTAAAAAAAAAAAAAAAATTGAAAATATCTTATTTTTCTATAATCCCTTGCCCCTTATCTGATCACAAATCACTCATTCCTGAATTTCAAACAGATTTTAAAAGATTGACTTTCACCAAAAAAATGTCAGTCTATATCACTAAATTAAAACAGTTCAAACCATGGTTGGACTCAGAAATACAATATTTCTTAGATAGAATATGCTGGAAAATATTAGGGTACAACCTAACACCCTAATAATGGGTGATTTCATCTACCCTATCATTAACTGGGAAAACTACTCATGTACCAACTCATGTGCTCAAATTTTTCTGGAATTCATAAATTCCAATGCCATGGATCAACTTATCCACACCCCAACCAGGGGCAGCAATATCCTAGACCTGGTTATTACCAACATGGGCAACTGATGCTCCACAACAGAGGTCAATTTCTTGTTGGTCAAATCCAACCATAAGCTAATCACCCTAGACATCCACATCCCTCCCCCACCCCCCATTAGGGAAACCACAGTAAAAAAATTCTCCAAAGCCAACTTCACTCTTCTTAAGACAGAAGTGGAAAACTTCATGACACCCATGCAGATGGACAATAGAGGTAGGACTGCTGAATCCTACACAAATGCACTTTATAAGCACTTACATGAGTGCATGGATCGTGCAATCCCTAATAGAACCAAGATGCTATCCTCCAAAAAAAGGAAGCCAATTTGATGGTCCTCTGCCATCAACAAACTCTACAACAGAAGAAAGAAACTGTTGCAAATAAGAGTAAAATCCCATGACTGGAAGAACTCCCTGGTCAACCTCAGTAAAGAAGCTGAGATCCCTCATAAAATCCTCCAAAGCTAGTTACGAAAACAAAATTGCCACTGACTCAAGACTCTAAAGACAACCACAAAGCTATGTCAAGAATCTCAATGGCAACACTCACATCTGCTCTGAGTTACAGCACAATGGCACTAAATATACAGAGCCAACTGATATTGCCAACATCCTGGAAGATGGGTTCAGTGCTAGCTTTACCCCCCTCTCACCCCCTCAAGGGCCCATCTCTATACCAGAAGAATGCAAAGTTCCTGTAATCACAGCTGCACAGGTAAAAAACACACTCTCCAAAGCCAAGAACACAACATCCATGGGACCTGACAATATCCCAGGCTGCATTCTACACAAACTATAGAATGAACTGGCACCCTACCAAAGTACCATGTTCAATCATAGCCTTGCCTCAAGCTTTGTGCCCACTGAATGGCGCATCACAACAGTTATCCCACTCCACAATGGGGGAGCCATGATGGACCCCAGGAACTACCACTCCATTAGCATGATGAGTCTGGTCTGCAAGGCCATGGAATGTATCATCATGAAACTCATAAACAAAGACATTGGTAATCTCCAAACTCTGGACCCTACCCAGTTAAGGTTTGTAAAAGACAAATCATGTCTCCTAAACCTGATTGACTTCTTTGAAGCAGTCACCAAAGTCATAGATGAGGGTAACGTGGTTCACACAGCTTATCTAGATCTTGCCAAGGCTTTTGACACCATGCCCCACTCTGGAATTATAGATAAGCTCACTAAACTAGGTATAAATCTCTATGTCACAAGATGGGTTGCCAACTGGCTCATGGACAGAACCCACACTGTGAAAGTAGCAGACTCCAAATCTGACTTCAGACCAGTGACAAGTGGAGTACCACAGAGTTCAGTCCTGGGTCCTCTCCTGTTGGCATCTACTTCTCTGAAGTACAGGCTAACACAGAAGGTCTTTGGCTAACAAAGTTTGCAGATGACTGCATACTAGGAGCCATAATCGAAATTCCTAACAATGTGGACATACTACAAAAGGGCCTCACTGAGACAGATGCCTGATGTCAAAGCCATGGCCTGAAGCTCAATGCCAAAAAGTGTATTGTCATCCCCTTTGGTAAAAACTCTGTACCCATGAACTACCACGTAAGTGATAGTCTACTTAATGCTGAAAGTGTGATGACAGACCTTGGGACACAGGTAGACAGTTGTCTCTCCTTTGATAATCACATCGCCGCAGTGTTCAGGAAATCCTTCTATGTGGCTCACCTCATCACAAAAGGTTTCTCATCCAGAAAAAAGAGGTAATTGTTCCCCTCTACTCATCACTCATTAGACTCATTATAGAGTACAAAGTCCCTTTGGTATATACCTCACAAGATATCTACAACTGAAAAGGCCACGGAAATACCTCACAAAGAGGATTACTGGCCTCAAACAGATGCCCTACACGGACCATCTAAAAAAACTCCAGCTTTACTCCGTTGCGTATCGCCTACTCAGGAGCGATCTCTGCCTAACATACAAAGCTATGTCAAACCCAGAGCTGTTGGACATGCTCCACTTAAAGAAATCCCAATCCCTCCAAGCTACATGCTCTAGGGACCTAAACCTTGTCACCACAATAAACAGAGCAAGTTGGAGGGATAGAATCCAGTCCCAGAGACTTCCCATACTCTGGAACAGACTACCTATTTATGTCAAACAGAGCTCCTCATTAGCAGTCTTCAAGGAAAATCTTGATGATTGGATGGGGAATAGGAAATTCACCCCAGGGATCATGTCTGTTGCTCAGCTCGACAGGGGCACAGGAAAATAATTTTCTTGGGTGGTGAAAGCCAGGGCACCTTTTTGGCTAGGCTTATATAGGCCCTAGGGCTAACAGTCTAATACCTACCTATGTACCTATGAAAATGAGAATAAAACTAGTCTTTTATATTCTATTAAATTAAACTCCAATATGCAAGTTTGGAAATTTTTTTCGTGGAAGTTTCTGCATAAAGCTTTCTATACACCCAACAAAATTGCCAGATTCAACAATTCTAATAATACAACATGTTGGAGATGTTCTTCAAAATGTAAGGCTGATTAGTCTCATATTATATATGAATGTACTCACATTAAGAAATTTTGGGAAGATATTGATGAATTTCTAAAAGCCATTTTTACAGATTATTTTATTTTGTCAAAGTCATTACTTCTTATGAATATAAATGAAACTGTTGTTATGAAAAACAAAGACCTTTATCTTCTTTGGACTACAATGGCAGTTACTAAGAAATGTATCACAAGAAAATGGAACTCCTCCTCCATTCCAACTCTTGATGATTTTCTAACCCTATTGAAAGATCTAGCACTGTTGAAAATAAGAGTCAAGGAAATGAGAATATTTCCTAAGAAATGGATTAATAGTCCTTGGGAGAAAGTTCTCTCCCTTATTGAGACACTTAAAACAGACACAATTTCACCTACTTAAAGTGGAGAGGAAGTAAAATGACCTATTCTAACAATGTGTGACTCTGTTTGTGTATATCAGATTGTTTTTTTCTTTTTTCATATTTGGTTTGAGGCCATTTGTACATTTTGTAAATAGTTCATTATAATTTATTCTTGTGTGAAATGTAAAAGTTTATTATTTTATTTGGAAAAAATAATAAAATTATTTGACTAAAAAATAGAATTGGGGAAGTTCCCCGATGACCTATATAAATCTCTCCTAGTCTGTATGAATAACACCTCGGGTCTTCCCTGAAAAGAGGACTCTGACCTACTAGGACTAATCCAGTCAATAAAGAGTAAACATTAACTGGACTTCTATTCACTCAGCCATTACCTCCAAGAATATAAACCTATACAATTTCTCTCAATTAATTAACACTCCTACCAGACCTAACAAAGATTACTCTTCAGGTAGTATTCTGGACTGGATATTAGTTTCCCATCCCAACAATATCTTTTATAGTGGCACCTTGCCCAATTTCCATAGCAATCATCTTCCTGCTTTTGTACATTGCTCATCTTCCTCCCTACACCTACAATATAATTATATCTTAACCCATACACTCAGAAACATTAACCCTCAATCATTTTCTGACTGCTTAAAACAAAATGGAACCCTCTAAAAACTCTTCCTCTTGACAAAGCTGTTACTTATTGTAATACTACATTCATTAACCTACTAAACAGCTTTGCTCCTTCTAGAACTAAAAGAGTGAAATCCAAAACCACCCCCTGGCTTTCCAAAGAAACAATAACCATCATGCATACCAGTGATAAATTATGGAAACTCTACAAAAGTATAAAACACCTAACTCCCTTACCGATTACAAACAACTTTGTAATAGGGTTAAAAATCAAATTTGCTTCCAACCACAAATCTTACTACTCCAAGCTTCAAAATAATCACAAATCCAACCGCAAGAAATTTTGGAGTAGTATCTTTGCCCTCCTTAGTCCCAGCAGAAAAGACAACCCTTGCCCCAACCCTAGCTCTCCAGATCACATTGTAGCGACCAAATTTAACTCCTTTTTCATAAACTCAGTACGCAAGTTCACCACATCCTTCCCTAACAACTCATTAGCTCCTTCCACATCTCTCACCTACAACTCCTCTCTTTCTGCCTCCAATGCTACCCACCCCTCCCTTCACTCTTCAACCCATTCCTGTCAATGGTATAAAAAACTCTTCCAGAAATGAAAAGCATGCTCTAATGCCCCTGAAAACCTACCATCTAACTTCTTCAAGATAGCTGCTGACAGCATAGCTCTCCCCATCTGTATTCTAATGAATCAAGCCATCCAAAAACCTATGTACCCCTCCTCTGGAAAAAAGCCTTCATCATTCCATTACACAAAGGGGACAAAAACACTGACATCTCCAATTTCCGCACAATAGCCATTCTCTCCCCTATCTCTAAAATTCTTGAAAAATGTATTCAACTACAACTTTTACCTTACATTTTAGACAACCATCTGCTGTCCCCAACACAACACAGATTCAGACAGAGACACAGTACCACTACAGTCCTTCTATCCTTCCATGATAACATCAACCATGCTCGTGACTCAGACAATATTATATCTACCCTTCTCCTAGACCTATCTAAGGCCTTTGATACCATTTCCCATAGCCTACTCTTATCCAAGCTGTCTCAACTTAATCTTTCCTCCTCTTCCATCAATTGATTTTCAAGCTACCTCTCAAATAGGCAACAAGCCGTCAAGTGGAAAAACTGTACCTATTCCTACCTTGACACTCTGAAAGGCATCCCCCAAGGTTCTATCCTGGGTCCTTTACTATTTAACATCTTCATAATGACTTTCATCATTGTATCCCAAATGCTAAACTTGTCTAATATGTAGATGACTCTACCATCATCTGATCTGCTGAATCTCTCCCCCAAACTCATGCATGCGACTCAGGCCACCTTCAACAGCACTGAGACGTGGATGTTAAACAATCACCTAGCTCTCAATGGATCTAAAGCCAAAATCATGATCTTTACTCCACCTAAAAAACACTAAAATAGGCAAAAACTCCTTCTCTATAGTAAGCCAAATTAGGACTCCCATCAAAATAACCCCCCATAGTAAGCTTCTAGGTGGCCTTATTGGTGAACAACTAAAGTATTGCACTCACCTTCAAACTGACATCAAGAAAATTCACCAGAAGCTCAGAATGCTTTATCGTCACAATCACTACTTTACCTCTTTAACTAAGCTTACCCTCTCTATCACTTGCTTCCTTCCTTCTCTCATGTATGGGGCCCCTCTTCTTACCAATCTACAAGCCACTCCGAGGGATAAACTGGCATCCTACTATGACAAAATCTCTAAGTTTGCTACCATCTCCAAATCCTCCTCTCACCACTGTGATGCTTTACACTCCTTGAACTGGCTGGAGCTCCCCAACTATTGCTTCGTTCAGCTCTCTACTGCTCATAAACTCATTTTCAAGCCATCCCAATGCCAGTCCCTTTCCTCTATCCTTACCATGCATCTTCCTGACCGATCTATCAGGTCTAATAATCAGAATCTCCTTGAAGTGTACAAACCCTTACATACTCCTGGGCAACTTCTATTGTCATTTTCCCTAGCACAAAAATGGAACTCACTTCCTCTCCATATCTCAACTATCCAGAATCTCTCTACTTTTAAGAGTTTGCTCCATTCCTACCACTTTTCTACTTGGGAATGCACCTGCTCTCACCCCTCCTACCCTCCACCCAACTACTCCAACTTCGTCAACCTTTCTCTGTCAAAGTTCTACTTAACACTAGCCATGCTCTTTTTCCTCCTTCATCTTTATCTTACAATTATTTACTCCTTTTTTTACCTTAGATAGTTTAGTCACACACATTCCACATAATGCAGAATGCTTACCATCTCATGTTGGTTTAGAATCAATTATTATGGCATACTACACAAATCCTTTGCTACTGCTATCACTACATCAATATGTTTTATCAATTTTTAAGTTGTGTAATATTTTATATTAACTTCTGTTGATTTTTTTGCTTTTGTAAATAGTTTTGCATTAATTCTATATTAATTCCTGTTGATTTTGTTTTGTATGTATGTACATGGAGTTTTTCTCCCTGGGCCTCCATTGAAAAAGGGCTCATCTCAGCCCAATCGACTTTATCAGTTAACAAACTGCAAATAAATAAATAAAAATAAATAATTGTATAATCACATTGATAAATTCCAAGTTTTAATGCATTTATAGGCCGGGATTCACTAATCCTCCATGTAAAACTAACTAAGTCTTACTCGGAAACGGCAGTCTAAGAGTATGATGTCAGCGCATCATGCATATTCATGAGGGTGCGCTGACTCAACTCTAAGGCTAACACGGAGTGTGTACAACTGCAGGGGGCATGTCAGACTGGCGAGCAGTCCAAATATCCACTCCCCAACATTCTAAACCCCTGTACAAGTTTAAAATGTAAAGCTTTCCATTTTATTTTTATTTATTCCCGATATAGCTGCCCGTATTTGTGCGTGTATGCACGGGTTTGCCCATTGCTTAGCTACAATTAGCAGTGAAGACATGGAAGAGGATAATAAACTACTTATATGCAAATTAAGCCAAATAGCAATAGCGTAGTGGTAGAGCCTTTGCACAAAGAGGAGGCATTCCCGGTTAGAGTCCCATCACACCCCTTCCCATTTTCTGTAGGAAATCTGTGCATAAAAATAACTCCAGGCATTTACCTTTTAATTGTTAGTAAAGTGCATTGAAATGGCCTATTTAGTAGTGAATGATATTATATCTATCTATATATATATATTTATATATATATATATATATATATATATATATATATATATATATATATATATATATATATGAAGGTGGAATGGTCATGCATACTGATAAATGCAGAAGTAACATATCTTAAGCAATGTGAAGCAGTGCTAAGCAAAGTTAACTAGTATTAGGCACAGTTAAGTATAATTGCTCATAGCTTAGCACAACTTTAACTAGCGCAATGGCTTTGCACGGAGCTGCGAATCGCGCCAACTAGCGGAAACAAAACATGTTTGCGCAGAGCTGAGCACTGCACTAACTAGCCCAACATTGGGCAGCATCAGGCAATGCCGGGCAACGGAGAGCAACATAGAGCAACATCGAGCAACGTTGGGCAAAGTTGAGCAAAGTCAGCTAAACACAGCCACACCTCCTAGCCGGTCCGGCCAGTAGTAAAATAAAAAGCAATGACAGGCCTTGAACCCGGCATACTATGCACCATAATCACAGTAGTAAACCACTAAGCCATGACAGCTTTACATATGGATGCATTTCCAACACACTTATATATATCAATGGAAGTTTACCCATTGCTAAGCAGGTTTGCTTTTAGCTGAGAATTTTCAAAACCGGCCAATCACAAATAAGTGCAGGAAATGAGGCATATTTAAGCTCCATAGGTGGGAATAATTGCCATAACTGGTTGTAGCTCCCATCTGCAGACAGTATGGCTGGTGTCAGAGAGGGCTCTCATTTTCCAGCGCAATGGTGGGGCATTGAGGAGTCAAAAGTAATGGTTTGGCTCCTCATCCATCATCATGATGCAAGACTCCTGCAGGGACAGTTTCAGGGCACTGAGTACAAAGCGGAAGCCTGGAACCATCTAGCACATGATCTCACCAATGCCACAGGCATCTCTTAAAATGGTGAGCAGGTCAGACACCACTATTCAGACCTGAAGAGACGCAAGGAGGACTGACTGAACCAGTGGATACAGGAGGCCCTTGGAATGGAAAATGCCCCATTACTGAGTATGTAGCCATGGAATGAAGTATGTAAGAATTGCTATTGTAGTCTATATTATGGACAGGTATCTCTCAATATCCCTTCATTTACTTCACAGCTGCAGGTGTCCGTGCTGCGAATCAGCAAGCCTAAGCAGATAGGCTGCTAAGGCTGCGCCACCAGGCAGGTTAGTAACTATTCTGCATGTGTTGTCATATAAAAGAAGTGAGACAGCCTGAAAAAGAGTGTTATAACCCATTAATAAAGGTATAATAAGTGTTGAATAACTACTCTGCATGTACTGTTATATAAAATAAGTGAGACAGCATGAAAAGGTGGTGTAACCCATTAATAAAGGTATAATATGTCTTGAATAAAAGACCTCTGCATGCACCGATATACCAAATAAATGAGACAGGCACTAGAAAAGTCTGTAATGTAATTAATAAAGGTATAATTCCTGGAGTGTGTCCGTGTCACTTTGTTTGATATGTTGCTGTACCCTTGCATTATAGAAACAGTACTTTTGTATTAAGCGCAGTCGACCCACACATGGGTAGGCCCATATAAAGAGGATGAAGGGAGTGCCAGTAGCTGTTAAGCATATATACAGTCCTCAACTGTCAGTTCATGGCTGGCATGTACAGGTTAATCCGGCACATGAGTTGCTTGTTATTGTGTTCCCCAGAAATGTCAGTGTGCTGCTAGAAATGTAGGGGGCTCTCAACATATACTTGATAATGTCACCTGAACACATACAGATATGTAGATATATAAATATAAATTAAATATATAAATATGTAGCAGTAACATCTGCATCCAGGACAGTTTGTATGTCAGATACAGGTCAGTATATCAAGAACTAGCAAAACCTATTTCACAATTTAACGAACATTGCCTAGTGTAAATATACATGTAGGGGATATATAACTGCAGTCAAGAGGAATTTAGTGTAAACTTATAAGTATATATAAGTTGTTAATGGAAGTATCTTTTTACACCCTACTGTATGTGCATAAACAATGCAATTCCACACCTCAATGGGTATGACTAATCTCATAACATTTGTTGGGACACATGTCCTATTGGTTCATAAATATCTGCATTTACTATGATGCATGTGCCCTGTTCACATACCACAATCTTGGTGGCCTGTTGCCACCAATCAATCCTGCATGCTGTTGGAATGTCCACTGTTGTTCTATATATGCATGTGTTATGCTTGCTGTTCAACTGTTGGAACTCTGGTGTGTTGGGTTAATGGGAATACTACTGTATGCTGCTACAGCTAAATTGGAATGCTGTTGGCTATTACTAACCCATATTGTCATTAAATCCTCCTAAACATAGAACGTATGGGAAGGCTGGTCCCAGTGGACCCACCTGTCCCACCTCAGCTGGCGATGGCACCTGGCACCAGTAGGTCTGGTGCCCAGCCTGGGACCTCCTCCTCCACTGGTCCTGTGCCACCTTTGGGTGCAAGCACTACAGGGGATGTGGCTCATCCCCCCGTGCAAGCGTGGCCGGAGGAGGGCCGCCTATCACCCTCTGAACGGTCCTGTCTGTGGTGCATAGGGAGATCGAGCGTTCATTCGCTGATCTATGCCATCTCGAGGCAAGAGTGGCTCGACTCATGGGTGAGCCTGCCCCTCCTACACAGCCCCCAGCACAGCCACCCTCCAGGCTGTGAAGGTGCAGTGGTGACTGCCCATGGGTGGGGATCTCAGTTCCACTGTTGCCATTTGTGGGCTCATGGGATTGCGATTTCCAAACATCCTTCCCCGTCAATGGTGTTCACCCACCCCATGTGTCATATTCTGCCCCTGTATGCGTCTTGTTTGTCTTGTCTGTTTACCTCCCCAACCTACCTCCCAAAATATACCTACTTCCCCTAACCCACATTCCACTCTCACCTGAAAAAAAAAATGGGCAATCTGCTCCCACAAAAAAATTACGCCCCATACATAGATGCCCATTTTGCACAAATGTCCACTGGACACATAAACTGAAATGTAATTGGCAGTACAACATACTTCGTTGTCCTCACCCCTCTCTCAGGGGCGGAAGGTTTCAAATTTCCCTCCAAATTACTAGTATATGCACAGCTGTTGCTGTTAAAGAAATGGGCAGCTATGGACCTTCCCTACACCCGTCCTGCACATCCTGAGCTGTTTTCCCTACTGTCTTTCCCTCTTTGTGCCCCTTTTTCACCACTTTCCTATCTCTCCATTTTCTTTTCTTTCAAAGAAATGAGCGCGGGGGTTAGCGTGAGTAAGCACTTTTAAGCAGTAGTAAGTGGGTTTGTGTGAGTGTGCACGTTTGTGCTTTGCTTAGTATTGCTAAGCATCACGCAAACCTGCTTACAACTGCTTAAAAGTGCCTTAGTCACCCTGCATATGAGGGGCCTTATTCATCTCAGCAGCAAAATAAAACACCACTGTCAGTCTCGAATCCCAGACCTTGGACACACTAGACTGCATGAAGTACCACTAGGCCACAGTAGATATACAGCAGGTTGTTGCTGAATATATATATCATGCATCAGAATGAGTGAATGTAAAGGAAAGATAGGAACACCATAACACAAAACCTGTTCTGTGGAACTTTACCAGCAGTTGTGAAATTGCATTACATGACTGTGATAACAGAACCAGACATTCTAGCAGTAAATAATGTTACAGCAGCACTTTACAACCCCCACACAGTATCATAGCAGGACAATCCCCACCCAAATGTACAAAATACCTGTGTATTCAAGGTACAGCAAGGATGTAGGTAGGCATACTCAGTACTGGAATTGTACAGTTTTCATGAGCATCCTGTGATAATGTCAACAAAAGAAAAAGCACAAACTGTGCAGAAGTGAGTACATTAATATCCACAGTACAACAATTCCCAAACAGTTCATGTGCAAAATGAAAACATCTCAATTACTATGTATGTATGCCAGCTAATTGTATAAGTAGAAAATAAACTACATACTCCCATGTATCTTGTGTTAGCATTTGTAGGGGTGAGTACAATTCTACACTGTCAACTGTGTACTGGAAGTGGCAACATTCAGGTCTGAGTACAACATTCAAATCACTAGCTACACCCCTAGCATAAGTTATGAGAAGTATACCAACCTTCTGACTTACACAATGGTGTCCACAGCAAAGAAGCATGGTCCCCACTTTGGAAAGCTGAAAGGGCTACGCATACCTCACTTAGCAATTTATAGTATTGGGTTGTTATGACAGTGAGTACTGCAAGTACCACACAGCAGGCTGCATGCAATTGCCAAATGGTGTTCACCAATTGGTGCAGAGGCCATCACATGCACATGTGCAGATGCCGATAAAAGCAGGCTGTACTTGTTGTCCACACATGCAATAATTTCCTTGCAAGTACGGAGGGAGAGAGAGAGAGAGAGAACGAGAGAGAGAGAGACATATAGACACAGACAACAGCAGTAGCAGGAAAAAAGAAAAAAGATCAACCAAAAATATATTGAAAGAAAAAGTAATATATAGCAAAAAAAAGAAAAAACTAAAAGAATATATTGAAAAAAAAATATATTGAAAAAAATATATTGAAAAAAGTATATTGAAAAGAAAAGTATATTGAAAAAATATCATATTGAAAAGAAAATAATATATTTAAAAAAATTAAAAAAAGATATATATTGAAAAGAAAAATATATTGAAAAAAATTAATATTGCAAAATAAATAATATGTTGAAAAGAAAAATAATTATACTGAAATAAAAAAATATATCTTGAATAAAATCATAAGCTATAAAAATAAAAGCTATTACAAAACACAAGAAACAAATACGAACACATACAAAGGTAAGGTATGTAACAGCTATGTATTTACTGTCATGTAGTAGATGTTTATGAAGAGTACTCTACATAGTCTGAATCATCCATATGTGGCAGCAGTACATATCTATGCACAGATGCCCTGCATAACTACTGGCATGGAGACATCAGTGTGTAGCTGTGTGCAGTGGGATATGACTGTGACATATGAAGTTCAGCATTAAATGTCAAACATCTGATCCATGTTGTCTGTGTTCTGTACAGTAGTGTGTACAATGTCTGTTTTTGGGAGTAGCGCATACGGTTATATAAACATGGATGTGACAGAGTAACAAATACATGATAGTCATATTAATGTGTAGCTGAGCATTGGCAACAGCTGTGCCAGGCTAGTATATCAATCTAGCATTTGCAGCTATATATACACCCTCTGATATTACTGTGTGCTCACATGTGACACCTGTTCATGTTGCAGCAAGGCCCAACAGGTCAGCCGTGAGGTACACAAACTTACAACAGTGTGGACCTTGTGTGTGTATGGCACACAGATACAGAGAGATCTGTCTATGTCAGATATATTAGCATCTGTACATGTGCATAAAGCAAGGGACATACTGCAACTGTTTGTGAAGGGTGGACATATCTATGTTGTTGAAGGTTGTTATGTGCATATTCCATGTAGTACACTTTGAAAAGCAGAACGCTTCAAAACGTAAAATCCAGCATTTTTTTATTGTTATATTTCTATGTAGGTTGTAGTGTGTGGCAAACAAGACAGCATACAGTGCTGTTATATGACATGTGGTGGTTAAACGCTGTGGTATGATTTGTCAGGTTTGCAGTGATGCAGTCACTTAGGCCTGCTAAAGCTACATGGGCTGAGAACACTGTGCAGTATTATGACATAATGGTATACCTCACAACCTTTGCATAATTGATATCCCCATCATGAAAGGTGGACTGTATATGTGCCTATATGTTTATCTACATGTACACCAATGGATGTTTATATGTATGTGTGTGTATATATATATATATATATATATATATATATATATATATATTTAGAGAAAGAGAGAGAGTGAGAGAGAGAGAGAGAGACAGGGTCATATTTACTGCAACAAATGCCTGGTGACAAAGCCATGGACCCAAGCTTAACATTGACACTGCATTGGCGTACCTTCTTGCAAAGACTCTGTACCCATGAACTACCACACAGGTGGTAGTCTACTTAACACCTAAGGTGTGATAAGAGACCATGGGACACAGGTGGACAGTAGTCACCCCTTTGATAATCACAGTGCCACACTAGTCATGTCATCTGTCTACGTGGCACACGTCATCACAAAAGGTGTGTCATCCAGGGAAATATAGGTTAGTGTTCCCCTCTACTCATCACACATAAAGCCCATTATCGAGTACAATGCCCCATGTGGTATGTACCTCACAAGACATCTACAGCAACTGGAAACGACACAGACATACCTCACAAAGAATACTACCGGCCTCAAACAGACCATCTCACAAACCCACAGCTAGACTGTGTCGCATACCGCCTACACAGAGGTGACCTCTGCCTAACATACTAAGCTATGTCAAACCCAGAGCTGTTTGACATGCTCCACGTAGACAGATCACAATGCCTACGAGCTACACGCTCTAGGGACCTAAACCTTGTGACCTCAATAGACAGCACATGCTGGAGGGATTAATTCCTATCTCAGAGACATCCGTACTCTGGAAAAAAACACCTATCAATAGCAAACAAAGCTCCTAATTAGCTGTCATCATAAATAATCCTGATGATTGTATGGGAGATAGGACATACACCCCAGGAATCACCTCTTTGGCTCTGCTTGACTTACTGTGTGTCAAAGGCCAGGGTAGCGTATGGCTAGACTTCTATAGGCCCTAGGGTCAATAGCCTATTACCTACCTATGAAGCAATACACACCCACATGTACTTGTTGCAATAATTGCTATGTGAGGTTGACTGAGTGTGATGGTGAATGTGTTGGTGAATGTGTCAGAGTTCTGTATGTGTGTGATAACTTAGTGGGAAACTGTTTCTGTCATGGTATTATGTGTCCTAGCTGTGATCCCAGCAAAAGATGTGTATGCAATTGCTAGACAGACAATGCGGTATGCCATACGGTCTGACATAGTCCCTTGGTGTCAACTGGGGTGTCCCATTTTGAGCTAAAGCAGTACATGTATGCTTATTGAGTGTTACTGCTGGTGAATCCAACTCATGTATGAACTGTAGTACTACCTGAAGCTGTATGCCTACACAGCACAGTATGGTGTATGTCCACATTTCTTGGAACCACTGTTTTGTGTGTTCCCTGTAGTTCTCACAGATTACATACCTCAGGCATAAGGCTTTGTAACTACTTACACACAGTACTGTATGGTACACAGGTAAAGGTCATCTGGGTTGCCTTACCTTTGTGTCTGGTATGTATGTCTGATGTGTGTGTGGGTATGCCTGTACCATGGCCTCGGTCATATCATAGGATATAAGTGCATACCTAGCAACATGTATAGTTTAGTACAGCAGTATGCCACCTATATTAACGAATGTGCACATATGTTAGGCAGGGGTTTGCCATCAACAACTAGTGTGGTATACTGGTAATACTGTAACCGGACTTTACAATCATTGCAATGGAATACATATTTCCTGATGCATTAGCTTGATATATACCTCCTGTGGCTAGGTGGTGCATTGCGTCACATACAGTGTGCATGTACTGTTGTATAGTCTTACATACTGGTTTATCTCTGTTGCTGTGCAAAACATGGTTTGATATATAGAGTGTGCCAGGCACTGTCAGGCAGTTGTGGGCTGAGCACTGATATGTGGTATTGAAAGTGTGTATCCTCTGACAGCCAATAGGTTGCTATATATGGCAGTTAATTGATATCTGTACTTTAGAATGTTAAGTGTGCCACATGACATGCTCACACATATTGTTTCATTGTCTTTTAGGGTAATGGCCCACCATCGTAACCCCACCTACAACACGGCAGAGGAGGAAAAGATAACAACAACCCTGGTGCAGCACTATGCCCTGCTGTTTTCCAGAACCAGCCAGGACCAGCATGAGCAGACTGCACTGTGACCAGATCTTGTCCATAGGGTAAATGACATAGGCATGCATAACCAGACATATGAGCAGGTGCGCCATCACTGCAGTTATTTAATTAGACATGTCCAGCAGCGTGCATCAGATATCCATAGACAACAGCTTGCCACAGGTGGTGGGGTACCTATCCACCCCCCCTCAATAGAGTGGAGGAGCTGCTCCTGAGCCAGGTGGCTCCTGGCCAACAGCAACGACAACAAGCAACATGTATCATCATGGAGGCTGGAGCCACCCAGCAAGTTGACATGGAGCGTGCAGGTAACATGGCATAGCTGTAGACTACTGTTACCTCTATTGGTAGAGCATGCTCATGTGAGATGTGTACTGTGTAGTTAGTGGATGTGGTGCCTAGTGTTGTGCAATAATAATAATTAGGAATGTAATCTGTAGGCCTGTGACTGTCAATTGTTTTACCACTGTAAGATTGCAGACACACAGTAGCAATGCCACAGTTGTTGCCACTGACAAACTGTCTCATATCCTTGTAGGTCTCGCTGGTATGACAGCAAGGCAGCAGACCCATGCCGGTGAGTGTGTTCTACATTTAATATTGTTAATTAAATGTGCATGTCATAGGTGAGCTGTAGGCCATGTACACATAACACACCTACGCATAATGCATGCTGTGCATGTTTGCTGTGAGACTATGCACATCCCAGTAATGTGGGTAGCTGTCTAAAACACATACAATACATAGAGCATCCCACACAATTGTGGCAACACTGTAGTGGACATTGGATAGGCAGAGGCAATACACATGCACACAACATACACAACTTTGTCATACGTGGTACACATTCACATGCTACACATAGCGTATTCAGACACCCGCTGTAAGGTCACACTCCAGTATCCCAAATGTCATCCACACAGCACACATAATATACCTGAGGGGCAGATGCCTCTCATGTGGCTGTGCAACACACTTCAACACATAACACATTCATGTTAGGCAATGCCCCCTATTGGGCAGCATACAAACCCATGTAACAACTGGCTGTGAAATGGTGAATGTAGCCATGGTACAGCAGTTCTGGTACAGCATGGTATGTGCCTGTCTGGCACACATTAGTAGCCTTGAGTGACCACATGATGCTGGCTCATGGTACTACACCCCATCCAGTTACAGTGACCACAGTACTACTCATAGCATTAACTGCAATGCACCTCAATGTTGTGTGTGTGCAAATATGTGGACCAATACACAATATGCATAGCAATCACCTTTTGTACAAAGTGACACATATATGTCTTGTAATGCTATTGAGTGTATAGGTCACATGACATACACTGTGTATGTGTGATGTTTAATGTTGCAGTTGTGTTGTAGCATGCCATGTTATGGCTGGCACTGGCATGGCCACAATATGTCCTACCCTCAACATAACCACTGTATAATGGCTATGTTGAGCAATGGTATCCCATCAGGTATACATGCACCACTCATCCTGTGTGTATACATAACATGCATGTGCTAAACCTGTGTCCACATTTATCTGCTAAAGACACAGATGCTCTAATCAGAAATGGATATCTATGTGACACACATTTACACATCCAGCCATTTGTTGTATACCTGTGAGTGATGGTGCACAGGACATTGCAGAGCTTTTAATACTTACACAGCAATGTTGTGTCCATGTACACATTGCGTTCCAGGGTGAGGCCAATCACTGAACAACAACACACATGCATCAAAGCCATGTATACTGTTATTAGCAAGGGCTGACTACACCTGCACTGCATGCTGTTGAGCAACACACGTCCTGCATGCTGACACATGTGATATAACTGTTTGCATTGTGATACTGTACCCCACCATCACCCACTATTGAGTACATTCTGGATTGGTGGTGTGTGTGTGTGTGTGTGTGTGTGTGTGTGTGTGTGTGTGTGTGTGTGTGTGTGTTTGTATGTGTGTGTGTGTGTGTGTGTGTGTGTGTGTGTGTGTGTGTGTGTGTCTGTTTTAGTGAAGAGTGCATTTGTGTGCATGTGTTCATGTGTGCATGTGTGCATGTGTGCCGACATCATGTACAGGTCGCAAAGATTGTTTTCTGTCTTCCTCTCACAGGTGCTGACTTTGGGCTGGTTCACTGCAGCAGGGAAACTGATGTCACTGAGCAAAATAGTGATAATGATGATAGGTGTGTTGAGGCACAGACATGTTTGCCAGGGTCTGCCTTCGGGCCACCAAACAACAGTACACAAGGGTCCACCCCATCCATGCACACAGTCATACTGCCAATACACCCATCATCAATGCCCTTAGCTGAGGGACAGCATACAGTCAGCATTGGCCAGGACAGTGTGGTATCCATGGCACATGCATCTCGTCACAACTGCCATACCCAGATGTCTAGAAGGGTACCACATAGACAGATGTCCAGGGGTTCTCGTCGGAGCACTGCTGCTCATCATTCCACTGGCAGACATGCCACAGTTCTTACAACCTCACACATGTTCCAGGCTGTCATGGAGGCACATGCATGTATGGAACGGTACACCAGACAGGGACTCAGGGTACAGAGGGCACATAACACTGCCGTAATTGATAGTATCCATGACCTAGCTGGTGCCATCCATAATTACACTGAGGTCACTGATAGACGTTGGGGAGAGACATTAGATGTCCTCTGCAATGTCATGTCCATGTGTCAGGATGGTGCGGGATGGTTGAGTCATCGACATGGACATATGCCAGCAATATCAGCAGCTGGCAGTCGCCGCGGACATCCCTCAAGCCACAGCCACTCCCGTAGTGTCAGTACCAGCCCCAGCAATGTTGGGAATGGGCTGTCCATAGAACATCCTAGAAGAAGTAAATGAAAAACTGAGAACAGTCCACCAAATAATAATACCAACACTGCCTCTTGACTCAGTAGTATGGTAGTAAGCACCAGCACGACACCAAAAGATTCCAATGTACAAAAAGTTTAATCCAATAGTATTTAACTGTTAAGCGCTTTCATCCACTAGAGACTTCATCAGAACACATAATAAAATGACTATTACTTGCTTAAAAAGCACTGTTTTGTTATTTCAAATGCATTTTAAATGAATTACAATAAGTTTTGGAGTTTTTAACATTTAAGGGACTGAATTTAAATGTTTTTATACAGTATATAGCAGTTTCGCCATTGAATGCAACAATGGAAGGCATCTGTTTTTTAGTTTTAGCACTAGCACTTTAAAATACTAATGAATGTGTGGCGTGATGAATTATAATGTATTTAAGCAAGTAATAGTCATTTTATTATGTGTTCTGATGAAGTCTCTAGTGGATGAAAGCGCTTAACAGTTAAATACTATTGGATTAAACTTTTTGTACATTGGAATCTTTTGGTGTTGTGCTTGTGCTTACTACCATACTACTGAGTCAGGAGGCAGTGTTGGTATTAACATCCTAGAAGACCACGTGCACGTGGCTCTGGACAGTCCCAACAGGAACCTGGGTCCAGTGTACATCCATCTACCTCTGGGGATAGTGCCCAGTCTGGCTTAGTACCTGATAGTGTCAGTAGCACCCCTGTCAGGCACAGGTACCGTATCTGTGGCCAGAGACGGTGATCTGTAAAGCCTTGCAGGTACAGTCTGTGACTGTCCCACAAATACCCATATATGGCAGCCACATGGTGGAACTGTGTGCATGCAGACACACACACACATAATCCAGACACCTAGGGCTAACACATACCCACACACATTACATCAACATTGGCCCATACCAGTATTATTGCCCCCCACACACACACACACACACACACACACACACACACACACACACACACACACACACACACATATACATGTCAATTGGTTGGCTCACTGTAGGCCTCTGGCAAACCAACAACACACTCTGTGCATATGATGAAACCTGTGCCACCTCCTGTCATCTGTAATGTCGATACAGGAACAGGCTACCATGGTGCTGATGCACAGGGTGACTTTATAGCAGTATAGCAATGTTAGCATGTTGTCAGCAGCAGAGTGTAATGATATGCTTGAAGGTGTAGCTGAGCAGGCATGATGCATTTAATCTTTGATTGTCAATGTAGTAATGTTTACACCAGGGTTAGTTCCAATAGTGTATTGTCCACCCACATGCCACTTGGCTGATGTGTGCAGTATTGGCAGCATGTGTTAGAGAGTGGACAGTATGTGTGGGATGTGTGTAGCACACATTTGCAGGTGTACAGTTGTGAACATGGTGGAGGTGCACTGTCTGCATGTACATGCATAGCGGACACATAGGCAGGGTGACATGCTCTGCATTACACAGTAACACTCCATAGTTTCTATTGAGGGCCAGTATGCATTGTACTACACACATTTCAGAACCCAACTACACGTGTGTATGACATGGTTTGCCAATGTGCTGTGGTTGATACTGTTACTATCTGTCATTGTTTTGCATTCTGGTAGTATACATGACTTCAACAGCCTGACCATAACCAATCATTAGATGATGTCTTGACAACTGACACACAGATGTAGGACTAACAGCAACATTTGAATCCTTCATGTACTATACTATGCCAGTAACCAGTGGCATTCACCTGCACCCATTACTGAGACCACTCCTGTCTGGCATATAGCTCTCTTAGGTACAATCAATCACAGTAGGGATATGTCTGTCCATGTCTGGTAATGCATAATGTGGCCTATAATGCATTCTCCAGGTGACACACACATCCCCCACAAGGGCATCATGCAGACAGATACCTGTTGTCAAACCCATGATGTAAAGCTATAGGCCAAACTAAGCATAGTCATCCACCTTTACAGAACATAGTATCCCTACAGTACCACATAGGTAGTAGCCACCAACATGATGAGCAGGTACCAATGTGTACATGCAACCTAGTGTTACGTCATCTCTCCTTTGATAATCACATTTCCTAAGGTATTTTGAAATCCCTCGGTGGATCACATAAGCAATAAGGGGTCTGCATGCATATGCACAAAGGTTGTTGTACACCTATGATGAATAGTCATCATTGACAGACTTTGCTGCGTTTGAACAGGTCTGACATACACCTCGGCCATAAACCCTCACTCACACAATTCAATAGAATCCCTAATGAGTGTGTGTGACACGGATGACCTAGGCCAGGCATCACTGCAGTGGCTGGCCTTGTCACAAGCATACAGATGTGACCTAAGGTCCGGGAAGCAGCAGCACAATTTGGCAAAGATGACAGCTGTGGATAAAGCAGGGTTCCCACACATGCAATAATTAGGTAACATGTATGTATATGTATTTGCCACACAGCTTCCTCACATGTGCAATGCATACTGATATGTCATACAGTAGTAAAAGCAAAACCCACAACACATTGACCAACAGTGTCACACACATAGAGCACACACACTCACCAAGTGCAGGAGTCAAACCCCTACCTAACTACTTCATGATACTAGAGGAGTACGCATTCAAACAATGCCCTGTGCACATTACTGTGAGGTCTCTTTTCCACAGGTATATTTGTAGGATGGTGACATCGTCAGACTATACAATGTGGGTTACATTAGGTGACATTAGGTGGGCTACATAGAAGGAATGTTGGAACACTTTGCCCATGTGACCATCAAAGCAGAGTTTGCTATCTACCTGTGTCCCCAGGGCCATAATGACTTTCTCCGTACATACTGGATTACCACCTATGTGGTAATTTATGTGCACATTGCTTTACCCAAAGGGGATGACTATGCATTCATTGGCATTCAGCTTGAGGGCATTGTTTTGACATCAGGTATCAGTCTCTGTAAGACACTTCTGGTGGATGTCTGTGTCAGCCATAGAGTCGATTATGGACCACAGTTAGCAGTCATCTGCAAACCTGTTCAGCCATACAACTCCCGTGCTTGCCTGTACCTCTGAGCAGTATCTACTGAACAGGTGGGGTCCCAGGACCAAGACCTGTTGGATGTCATTTGTGACTGGCTTAGAATCAGACATAGCACCCGCAACCCTGAACATGTGTGTTTGATCTGTGAGCCACTTGGCCATCCATCCTGTGACATAACTGTTAATGTTCAAGCTGATACGCTTGTCCATGATGACAGAGTGGGGAATGGTGTAGAAAGTCCTTAGTGAGGTCAAGGTGGGCTGTGTGGACTACTTTCACCTCCATCTATGTCCTTGGTAACTGTTTGAAATAAGTCAACTAGGTGTAGGAGACAGGATCTGTCTTTAACAAGGCGGAGATGTGTAGAGTCCAGTGTCTGGAGGTCTCCAATGTTTCTGTTTATGGGTTCCATAACAATTTGCTCAATAGCTTTGTAGACCAGGCTGAGTAGACATATAGGGCAATGTTTTCCAGGTTCTGTTGTGGCTCCCCCTTTGTGGAGCTGGATGACTGTTAGTGTATGCCATTCTTTGGATACATAGCCTGTGGTACGCTTGAGTCTGGACAGTGGATGTAGGTGAGGGTGTAGTTCCTTTTGGGCCTAGTGTAAGACACAGCCTGGGACACCATCCAGTCCCATTGATGCTGTGTTCTTAGCTTTGGAGAGGGCTATCTTTACCTGCATGTCCATGACGTCTGGGGCTCAGCATCCTTCTGTGATGGGCACAGGGACATTTGGGGGTGATGGGGGTGAGTTTACACTGAACTTGTCCCCCTGGATGTGTGCAATGAACGTTGGTTCAGTGTATTTCTTTCCTTTTTCAGTAGCTGCAGCGTATTTGGAAGTTGACACCTACATGTCTGGTATAGCTACCGAAGGTAATGTGGTTGTTATTCTTATATTCCTTGGCTATTTGTCATTAGAAACAGTCCTTGGATTATTTTATGAGCGATCATTGTTTCTTCCTAATAATGATCAGTGATGCCTTTCCTTTAGTGAAGTTGGCTCTATCATGTGTTCATTTCCTCCTTCTCTTGTCTAGCTTATTTATGGGCAACAACCACCTGATTGTTGTCCTATTTTTGGAGGAGTGCATCTTGGATTTCTTTGTGTTGTCTCATTCCATGCATCCCTGTAGATGCTCATAGGATGCACTTGTAAATGATTCTGCAGATTGTATATCATTATCCTATAGCAAGAGGTCTTTGGAACGTTCCACTTTGGTCTTGGGAAGTTTGCAGTTTGCTTTTGAATATGTCTTCACAGTGGTTTCATTGACTGGGTGGGGGGCGGGATGTGGATGTCCAGTGTGATTACTTTATGATCTGATATTACCAGCGAGGGGTTTATCTCTGTTTTGGAACACTGGACCCTATGTTGGTGATGATCATGTCCAGTATGTTGTCACCTGTAGTGGGCATGGTGACCAGCTGTTCCAGGGTGTTAGAGTTTTTAAACTCTAGGAAACATTGGCCAAAGGACGTTGTGCATGAGTAATTCTCCCAATCAATGTTTGGGTAGTTGTAATCTCCTCATATAATGGTGTTTGACAGGACCTTTGTATTTTCCACTGTTCTCAGGAATACTGAGTGAGGTTCCTGAGACAAGGTATGTGATCTGTAGCAGGCTACAATCTGATGAGCAGCTTTGCCCAATGTTAGTTGCACTTACATGGTCTCCAAGGCCTCATGCAGTGCACTAACCTGAAGGTGTGGGTATCCATAAGGTAAATGGGTAAACCCCTTCCTTTTGTATTTCACTCGTGGTTTTGGGTCCAAAGGTCAGAGGGTTTGTGAGTGTTTTACATGGAGCATGTCCAACAGCTCTGTGTTTGACATAGCTTTGTATGTTAGGCAGTGAACACCTCTGAGTAGGCGATATGCAAGGGAGTACGGCTGGAGCATTTTGAGATGGTCTGTGTATGGCATGTATTTCATGCCACTAATGCTCTTTGTGAGGTATTGCTGCAGGATTTCCAGTTGTTGTGGTTGTCTTGTGAGGTACATAGCAGAAGTGGCGTTGTACTCTATTATAGTTCTAGTGAGTGATGAGTAGAGGGGAACAATGTCCTCTTCTATTCTGCATGAGACACATTTTGTGATGAGGTGTGCCACATAGGAGGGTTTCCTGACTACTGTGGGAATGTGGTTATCACAGTTGTGCCCACTGTCCACCTGTGACCCAATTCTCTTGTCACACTTTCAGTGTGAAGTATGCTACCACCTATGTTGTAGTTCTTGGCTACAGAGTTTTTAACAAAGGGGATGACAATGCACCTTTTGGCATTGAACTAGAGCCCATGGCTTTGACAACAGCCATCTGTCTCAGTGAGGCCCTTTTGTAGGATGTCCAGATCTTTAGTGTTTACAATTATGGCTCCTAGTATGCAGTCCTCTGGATACTTCAGTTGCCAGAGACCTTCCATGTTAAATTTTACTTCAGGGAAGTAGATGATACACAGCCTGGGATGTTATCTGGTCCCATGGCTGCTGTGATACTGGCTTTGGAGAGTGTTTTTTACTTGTGCAGCCGTGATGACAGCAACTTTGCAGTCTTCCATTATAGAGATGTGCTCTTTCATGGGTGAGGGCGGGTAAAGTTAACACTGATCCTATCTGCCAGGATGTTGGCAATATCAGTTGGGTCTGTATATTTAGTGCCATTGAGCTGTAACTCAGAACAGATCTGAGTGTAGCCATGACATGGACCGGTCTGTTGGGCAGAGATCTCTTGAGTTGGCAGTATGCAACAGAGTACAGATTGGGTTACATTCAGTCTTGTTGCATGGGGCAACTATATGAGGCCAGTAATCCTCTTGTTAAGGTACTTCAGTGGTCTTTCTAGCTGCTGAACATGCCTAGTCAGATTCATCGCAAATGTGTTGTGGTACTCTCTGATGGGTGTGATGACCGCTGAGTAGTGGGAACCTCCTTTGACCTACATGCACAGACCTTGCCAGTTTGTGTGAACACATATTATGATTTTGTGACACTTTGTGAATGTGTTTCTGGAAGTAGAGATGACTATCCACATTTGTCCATAGATCCCTTATTATCGCATCCGTATTTAGCCTAAGTGTGTGAGCATGCCCAGTATGACTTTTTCAGTGTGATGCTGAATGAAATCCACTACATTTGTTGGAGTGTGTGAGCACACCCAGTATAGGCATTTATACTATTTTTGTATGGCAAATCAAGTTGTATTTTTACAGCAGGGCTCACCTTTGTGTCATAGATCAACAGGGATCATGCTGTGCCTGCAGGGCTTCCATGAGACACTTTGCATAGACTTATCAACATTTCTACATACGGGGGGGCAGCTATTCTTTGTACATTTCTACCCGGGGGCACACCTGATTGTTACTGTGGGTGTACATAGGATGAAGGTTTCACCTGACACTTATACACATTTGCTATGCCTGCACTGCTATGTACTGTACACCATTTCAGTCTGTATTGTTGCCTATTGTACTGGCTTGAGGCATACTACTGTGCTACAGATCCTAGCGTCCAATGTCACGTATATTAGATTGCGACTTCATAGCCTACACAACCCACATTATACCGCCTGGCCTGATGTTCTCTGTCTGCATAGGCCTGTGGGGGAGGTTACCCATATGCCTCTTTAGGGGCATGATACAGCATTTCTTTGTGTTTGCATTAGTGTACAATTGCCCTGCTGTGTCAGTGCCACTGAAATGGTATCATGGCTTAGTGGTTCAGTACTGTGAGTATAGTGCACAGTATCCTGGGTTCGAGCCCTGTCACTGCTTTTTATTTTCATGCTGGGCAGACCAGACTGCTTAAGGAACAGTAAAGCAAATATGAGCATGTTTACCTGACTTTGCTCAACTTTGCATGACTTTTCCCGACCTTGCCCAACATTGCTCAGTGTTGCCCAGTATTGCGCTAGTTCACATGGGCAATTTTGTTTACATATACTAAATATTGGTAAATGCTGCTTAGCACTGCTTTATATTGCTTAAAATATGGCAATCATGCCTCAGGTGGTGCTGCAGGGCTGCCTATGTCAGATGCACATACTACACTCCCTATACATGTTTGGAAACAGGTAGTGTCAAGTTAGGCATCCCTTTTACTTTATGTGCGAGTCAGAGAGAGGTATGTGCTATGCATTGCCTCTTTGCCAAGGCCAAGGCATACTGGGCACACCTCATTCTGCCTACTGGGGCAGGCTCAGGTTGTTCCTCCTCTGCGTCACGCTGTGCCTGTGCAGCCCTTGGCAATGGTGCGGGGCTGTGAGGCCCTGCCCCATGCTGTTCCTGCTGCAGCTATTTTTGCAGGATCATATTGTGTAGCATGGCACATACCATGACAATTTGGGTACATGTAGTTGGTGAGTACTGCAAGGCTCCACCAGATGTGTCTAGGCACTGGAACCGTGACTTGAGCATCCCAAACACACGCTCGATTTCATTTCGTGTTTGTGCGTGTGCCTCATTATGGAGTTCTTGTTCAGGTGTGTGTATATTTCTGATGGGTGTCATCAGCCACGGCTCCAGTGTGTATCCAGCATCCCCCACTAGGTGACCATCAGGGATGTCCCCATTGGCAAATGTCTGGTACAGCTGCATCAGATGCCAGATATGGGAATCGTGGTAGCTTCCAGGGCAGCCAGCACACACACTCAGTATTATGCCCTGGGCATCGCACACAACCTGGCAGTTGATGGAGTTGAAGTCCTTGCGGTTGATATAGGCCCTACCCTGCTCACCAGCTGATGCTTTGATGTGTATGTGTGTGCAGTCAATTGCACCCACTACCTCAGGGTATTCTGCTATTTGCTGGAAGAGGTGCATATTGCTGACCAATACCTCACGGGAATTGGGGAAATATACATGATCACCAACATGTGCTGACATGGCATTCAGGAACTGGTGCAGTATCCTGGATGCTGAAGCCTGTGAAATCCCCATCATATCACCAGTTGGTCTCTGGAAGGTACCTGTTGCTAGTATTATTAGGCCAACACATACCTTGGTTTCCACTGGGATGGGTTCCCCTCTGTTGGTTCTGTGTGTGAGGTGTGGCCTGCACAGCTCAACGATTTGCTGCAAGAGGTCTCTGTCCACTCTATATCACTCCACTATCCTCAGCTCATGTAGCCCCTGGTAGGTTACCCTGGGTCTGTACACTCTTCTCCGTCTCCTCACTCTGGGTTGCTCAGCAGGATTTGCAATGGCACCACCCTCAGCATCTTGCACATGTTGCCTTATAATAGCAATGGCAGCCCCTAACATTTTTTTGTCTCAGTTAAGCTTTTTAAGTTTTCACTTCTCTTTTTAGACTGCAGTGTTGCAGTGTTTCTGAGAAAAACATGGGGGAATGTTGTTTGCAGTGTTTTAAGTGCTGGGCTGGGCTGGGCTAGTATACTGCCTGTGTAATTGGCTGATTCTGATTGATTTCACCTGGCATCTCTGCTAGTTCTCCTTGGTTAACTTCCTACTACTTCTTTTCCCTTTCTGTTTCCACAGGGGGCAGCAGCGTGCAAACAAGTGCAAACATGTGCACAAGCGTGCACACAGCCTTACACAGGTTTACATGGGCTTACACAGGCTTAGGTGGGTGCACATGCACGCACACTGGCTTAGACAGCCTTACACAGGCTTTCACGGGCACACACATGTGCAATGAGGCTTAGATGGGTTTACAGGTGCGCACACAGTGTAAGCATCTTTGCAAGAAACTTTAGTGATAGCCACGGCATACACCTTCAGTTTCTGGGTTTCAGTTCAGACAACTGTAGTCATGCCTCTTCCAGTCCTGAGTAACTCACAGCAAACACATGCCACTCTGCTCCAATAAGCTTACAGTCTTTGATACATACCCCCCCTGATGATGTCACCTATCTTCTACTCTGTTACTCCCCTAATCCTACTCTTACACTCTAGGGACATGGTTCACATGGCAGGGAAAATTGGGATTCACTATCCTTATACTCATTTGCATAGGATTGCCTACTAATGCTTGGTTACATCTCTCAGACTGCACTTCCCCCCTTAGCAACCACTACTCAGTAGCCATGTTGTCTTCAGCCTGCCATTCACCTGCATGGCAGATGAATATATTTAATAAAATGCCTATTTTTAGAATTTATTTATTTTTTCTGTTTTTTTCAGCACCGCACGTTTGCGTGGCGCTGCGCTACTCTTAAACATCAGAGATTGGGGGGAAAAATGTGTTTTTTATTATTTTGCAACATATAATAATGCCAATGGCCTTATATTTGGCCATTGGCACACTTCCTCAACTGGATGCATCCTTTATTTGGAGCTGTCATAGCTCTATTTTGCTATTTGTAGAATGGTACTCAGTTACCAATGGAGTACATTTCTGCAAATAACACTACTCTTACTCAGATAGGTTAGTATTTTATGGTTCGCAAATTTATTTTTTATTTATTTTACATTTGTTGACCGGGCTAGTCCAACTGGATACATATCCATTTTCAGCAGAGGCCCGGGGAGATAAGCTCCGTGCAGAAAAAAAATAGCAAAATAAAACATTTTTACAAACAATGTTGTTACAGGTTAATACATAAATTATCATAGAGGTCTAAGTACCTCCCATTTTAAAAATTTGAGTACAATACTAAAAATAGAACTAATATTATACTATAGACTGGGAAGAAATAGGTCTGGGATAACAGGAAAATAAAACCTTTATATTTACAGAGAGTATTAGAAGTTAGGCTGGAAAAATCAAAGAGGACAGAAATACATCACAGTTGCATCGCTTTCAGCAGCAAATGAGGTAATTTGCATATCCTAACACTGTCCGTGCAAGAGTCGTTTTAGGAGCTCTCATGCACGCCCCTGCCGGCCGTTCCTGGATCGCTCGGCAGACATATTGGCTATCTGGAGTCTTACTCTACTCTTAGACTCCGTGCAAGCCTTCGTGAATCCGGCCCATAGTCTTTCCTATGTGGACAGCTGAGCAGGTACCATGCTGGGCTAAGTAAACTACCCCTGGAATGTTGCAATTACATTTCCTGCTTGGGTAAATGGATCTTTTGTAGTTGCCCACTGTAATAGTAGAATTTTCAGATATGAACCTACATTGGCTGCAAGTGCCACATTTAAACATTCTTTTGGCAGCTAAGTTGTTTCCCCTTTCCTGTTACATGTATTCTCAAATTTGTTCTTTTAATTCATTCCTTTTTTGTAAACTATAGTGAGAATCTGACCCAATTTGTCATCTGACCCCTGTGTTTTGACGTATCTAACCCAGATGTTTGTTAATATGTTCTTGACATCTTTGTTTGCACTGTTGAAGCTACATGCATCTTCTCTAGGGTATGCCTCTGTGTTCACTTGAAATAAAACTCATGTCACTGTCCTTGTTCCTCATATTCCCCAAATCATATTTCAGTACAGATTTATAATGACCTTCTCTTTCTGTTACTGTCTTTTGCATTATACTTTCAACAAAGTCCAAAGGATAATTTCTATCCCTAAACATCATGGTTAATGTTTTTACTTCATTAACAAGCATGTTGTCCTTGGACACCAAGCAGGACAGTCTAATGAATTTAGTTTTTACTACATTCTTCTTCTGCCACATAGGATGATGGCTGTTAAAATGTAACAAACTGTTTGAATAACAAAACCGAGGTAAGGTGCCTGAATAAACCAGGAAACCAATTTCAAAACCAAAACAGGCACCAAAAGAAGTGGAATAAATGAACGATAAAACTTTTTAGTGGAAGCGACAGCTGATTTATTCAATACATAAACGCACAAACTTCACGGCATTTTCATCCACCGGACGTCATCAGATTTATCAAGCAACCTATGAACCTATGAATTTTAAGCTGTAGCTTACTTATCTATAACCCTTCCCACCATTGGTAAACTGTTTGAATAAGTCTCTTTACTAAAAATTGTTGATACAAACCATGCCTGTTTGGTGTCTTTGGAAAATGTTGTATCCAGAAAGTCTATTGATTCTTCATTGTACTGACTTTTGAATGTTAAAATACTAGTAGTTTGGTTTAAATACTGTAAAAAGTTATCAATGATCAAGGAACTGCTAGTCCATACAGTAAATACATCATAAAAAATGAAAATAAGAACTAATGTAACCACTATATATGAAAGGAAGTTCAAAATTGTTCTCCCACCACCACAATATAATGTTAGCAAATGTCAGAGCTGCTAAAGAACTCATAGCTACCCCTTTTGTTTATTTAAAATACTCTGCTTTGAAGTAAACTAAATTATTAATAATACCAATTACATTGCCTCATCTGCTATCTCAATGGTATATGCATCCAGTTTCATGCCACAGGTTAAAATATCCCAAAACTGCTGTAAACCTTCTTGGTGTAAAATAACTAAAAACAGGTCATTAACATCAACAGTTAAAACAAGAACATATCTAAAAATTGCCAAGTGTCTTTAAGGACATCATTTTTGTCTTTAAAAAATAGTTTCTTGATGTGGAGTCATTCTATTCCATAATCCATACTTCTCCATAAATTCCCATAAATATCATATTTTACTGTATCGAATGCCTTACTAATGTAACCTACCATAAATTTCATACCTCCCTTTTTCTTATATCATCTACAGTTTCCCCATAACCAATAACGATTCTTGATATCCATTCCCCTTTATACCATATATACTTTCTTCCATAATATCCCTTAACATTCTTTCTCATTTGTATTTTTTCATGAAAAATGTGATCTGTGTTATTTAGTGTGATTTGTCTCTAATTTTTTTCTTTCTTCTCATCTTTCTTCCATATACATTTTAATATCCCACTACATATTTCTTCAGAAACAAACCATTCCTTCATTCATTCATTCAGTGCATTCACAAAGTACTTTCTTTGGAACTCCTGTTAATTCTTATATATTCCATACGCTATTCTATCTGGGCCTGATACTGAATCTACATTTACTTTCCTAAAAATTTTATCCAATTTGCTAAAAGTAATTTCTTCTTCAAATTGTTTCTCAGCTTGTTTTGGAATTTTTTATTCTTTCCATTCTCTCTAATTTTCCTGCTTCTTCTCTCCCTTATACATGTATTACACATACTGTACTAAAATACTCATAATTTGTTCTAGTGTTATTTTTACCTCACCTGTTATATTTTTCATTTCTGTAATTATGCTAATATCCTCCTTTAATATTTAACCCAAATATGCAGATACCTTCTCCCTTCTCCCTTATAAATAATATCTCTACCTTAATAATAATATTTGTTTCTCTTCATTTCTTTTATATATTTATTTTTATAAAATAAAATGTTTATCACTCTTAGCACAACATTCCAATATCCTTTTCCTTCTTACATAATTAATAATTATATCCATAGGTTCATCGCTTCATAGGTAGGTACTAGGCTATTGGTCCTAGGGCCTATATAAGCCTAGCCAAAAAATGTACCCTGGCTTTCGCCACCCAAGAAAATTATTTTCCTGTGCCCCTGTCAAGCAGAGCCACAGAAGTGATCCCTGGGGTGAATTTCCCATCTCCCATCCAATCATCAAGATTTTTCTTGAAGAGTGCTAATGAGGAGCTCTGTTTGACATAGATAGGTAGTCTGTTCCAGAGTATGGGAAATCTCTGGGACAGGAATCTATCCCTGCAGCATGTTCTGTTTATTGTGGTGACAAGGTTTAGGTCCATAGAGCATGTAGCTCGGAGGGATTGGGATTTCTTTAAGTGAAGCATGTCCAACAGCTCTGGGTTTGACATAGCTTTGTATGTTAGGCAGAGATCGCCGCTGAGTAGGCGATATGCGATTTTCTGACAGTAATGAAAGTACTAGAAAACTGTTGTTTTTCCTTTTAAGTTTAGAGATGTTTTAATTTTAATTTAGCTCCCCTATACTATATTTCTTGGTTAATTTTTAAACAGACTACAATACCAACACATCTTTATGTTCCAGTCAATATCTCTTCTATTTAAAATTTCTGTTTTTTTTTTTCTACATAACAATAATAAATATTGTGTCAGTTGGTGCAATTTTCTTTTTAAACCATCACTCTTCTACCTTATAGTCACCCATTTCCTTTCTTTTTATACGTTATATTTACACCTTTGCATTTCCTTTTCCTACATTTCACTCTTTTTTTTCCAATAGATTATTTTTTATTTTTGCTATCTTCCAATTTATATCTTCTCCATCACTTACTTTAACATATTCTTCAATCTTTCCTTCTTTACTTTTTTGTTGCTACATTTTACATTCCTTTAAAATGTCTTTCTCTCTCTGTTTCCTCTAATACACTTTTTTCTTGCTACTTTTTTGCTCTTCATTCTCATTCCCATCTATTTTTTCATAATACAATCATAAATTACCTACTTGATTTCATCTATCACATTTTAACTTACATTAATTAGCACCATGACCTATTTTCCCATAAACAAAGCATTCCTTATCATATTTATCTGGCAAAAGACATTCTACACACACACACACACACACACACACACACACACACACACACACACACACACACACACACACACACACACACACACACACACACACACACACACAAAGAGTCTTGGGTTACCCTCAATATTTTAACACACTCTTATTCTGTTCAGCATTTATCATGCATGGACTATGGTCAGTCTTTTCATTTTTCTATTTTTAATACAACATTGCATTCCCATCACCGAATACATAAACCTCTATTACCATAAACTTTTGAAATATCCCTTATGTTATTACATGTTTCCTTTAACTACCTTTCCAATGTTTTTTAATGTGTGAACAAAATTCCACGTGTAATTTTTGACTCAGTGTTATATGATTTAAGTACACATAGATTCTAAGGATCATCATTTTTTTTCATATTCGGATAAAAAATCTTTCCATGATATAAGCAGTCTCAATTATAATGTCACAAAAAGTCTCATTTATTAAAATGAGCACTCTTGACTCATGTTCTTTTACTCTCAAAGGAATCATTACATTTCAGCAAATGTGATATCTATTCAGTTCATTATCCTCTTTGCTTTGAATTCTTATATTGATTTTTAATTCTCTGTTTGTTTTGCTTTCATCTCTTTTCTCTTTAAACCCTTCTATGACAGTTATTACATAAGTTTTTTTTACTTATACTCTTCTGTATTTCTTTTTTTTTCAATAATAAGTCTTTATTCTTTTCCAAATGTTAATACAATGCCACAACATATTTACAATATATACATGAATGCTTCCAACAGTTACATAAAATCATTATACATTAATATAAACTTCTAGATGGGTATTAAAGAAAGAGAAAATAAAAATCTAGTATCAATATGAGGCTTATCTATACTAAGCTCCATATTTAGTATGTACTTCCCGGGAAATGTGGATTGAACCTTAAGCTAACACAATGTTAAAGATTTGCTCCCATATTTTTGTGTTATTTATATTTTTCTTATGATCTTTAATTAGTAATTTATGTGCTAAGATATGTTTTATCGCTACACTCTTAAAGTTTTCCCATGAAGTCTGGGATGGATTCAGCCAATTTGTAGCTATATACAGCTTCATTAACAGGAAAATATTTATGAGTATGATCCTTTGGGATCTATCCAAATAATTCAGAGGAATATGAAGAATCATAAACTCCCAAGAAAGTGTAGTCTGTTGATATCCCATTTTTTGTAATTAAATTTTTAAAGAATTCCAAAGTTTGAAAATACATTTACAACTCCAGAACATGTGTAAAATGTCAGCCGCTTGATCTATACAATATGGGCATTTAGGTGAGTTTTTAGAGTTGCATTTATATAGAGGAGACGAGTGTAATACGCATTATTAAATATCATCAACTGAGTAAATAATAACTTTTGAAGAGATACTGATTTTAGGGTTAAATTAATTGCTTTCAATATTTTACTATCTTCAATCGTTAACAATTTCTCCTTCCAGTATTTGGATAAAAGTATTTGGTTATTATATTTCACGTCTTTTATCAAATTATATGAAGCCGTTATATATTTACCGTCCTGCATAAGAGTTTGCCATACGTTTAGGCAAATGGTTAAATCTTCTTCTTTAATTTTAAAATTACTATTACTAAAATAACTTATTGACAGATCCTTTAACTGTCTCATTATAATTAAATATGAGTTAGGGAGATTAATCTCTCTTAACGTGTTGTGTATTGAGATACCAAGGAAGGGATATAAATCAAGTGTAGTTAAATCACTTATAAGTGGGAATTTTTTAAGATCTATCAGTTGATTACCAATTTTCAAATTCGGGTTCTTATGAAATGGTTGAAAAGTCATCATATATTGTAAGAGATTTAGTGAGTTAAACAGACTTTGTACTGATATTATATATACTCTGATATGATCCATTAGAGCGTACATTTTAAGGGTATCTTTATTTAAAAAAGGTAATGCCTTACAATTAATACCCAGTCCAGCAACATGTTTATAATTCAGAATCAACCACTTGGGTGACCATTTAGGACTGGACCTGTCAAAGTTAACCACTCTTAAAATTCTATTAGCATTTATTATTAAATAATATGCTTCAAAATTCGTAACTCTAAACCACCCCTGTTTTTCAGAGTCATCAGTTTATCATACGATATCCTAGTTTTTCTAGGTTCCCATACAAATCTACCTAATTCTGATGAAGTTGTTTGAAAAATTTCCTAGAAATTTGGACTTGAGTAGCTCTAAAAATATATAATATTCTGGGAAGTATGTTCATTTTAATAATTGAGGTCTTTGCCATTATTGGTAATTTCAAATTATTCCATCTTTTAAAATCAGACACTATATGCTCCCAAATTAACTTAACATTGTTCACATAAAAGTCTCTATTGTCTGTTGAAAAAACAATACCCAAATATTTTATTTTTCTTCGATTTTACCTGACCTACCAATGGTAAAAGCGAAAAGGGGTAGGCCTTTAAAGGAATAACTTGGTTTTTCTAAAATTTATTTTGTAATTAGACATTTTGCAAAGTCTTCCACTGCTTTTAATATTTTCTTGGTATCTGAAACAGGTGTCGTGCAGTAAATATTTAGATCATCCGCAAAAGCAGCCATGGAAATTTTCGTACCATATATTATTGGAGCATTGTGATAGATATTTTGTTTGATATGTAGAAATAATGGTTCTAAATATAAATTGAATAATATAGGAGATAACGGACATCCTTGACAGGTACCATTCTTAATTTGTATTCTTTTCGAGAGATTTTTATTAATAACTAGATTTGTATAGGGATTATTATATAGTTTTTTTAATGTTAAAATAAAGTCTTGAGGTATATTAAAATATGATAAAATATCAAACAAAATTCTAAATTAACTCTATCAAAAGCTTTTTATGATCAATTATGAGTGCATAACCATTAAAATTTCTTTGAGTGGCATAAGAAATTAGTGTATGAAGTGATAACGTATTATCTGTAGTTTGTCTGCCATTTATAAAACCAGCTTGTTCCTCTGATATTATCAGGTTAATTACCTTCTTCAATCTGTTAGCCAAAATCGATGTCATAATTTTCATGTCTATATTCAAAAGTGAAATAGGTCTATAGTTATCCGGATTTTGCAAATCAGCATTCTCTTTCGGTATAAGAATAGTTTTCGAAGCATTAAAGTGCGGGTCATTAATTTTATTATTAATTATATAGTTAAATACATGTGGAAATATTTTCCCAATGTATCACTAAAAGTTTTGTAAAATTCGTAGTCAAACCATCCGGACCTGGAGCTTTACATGGCTTCAAATTTTAATTGTATCTGTTATCTCTTCTGAGGAAATTGGTTTGACTAAATTCATATGACGCCATTACCAATTTTTGGAAAGATAATCTTCTGCAGAAAGTCATGATTACTCTTATTTATAACTAATTCCTGATGTTCACCATAGATTTGAGAAAATATTAATTCAAAGGTATTCATAATGTCTTCAGTATTGGTGTATGTTTTATTGTTAAAGTGTATTTCAGAAATTTGTGAAGGTATTTTCGATTGATTAATGATACGCGCTAGTGCTTTTGAAGGGGTCTGCATATGATTAGCGTATTTTACCAGCATTTTCTGTTCATAGAATGATAATTTACTATTTTGAAGTAAAAAAAGGTCCTTCTGACATTTTAATAACTCCGTTTCAGTTTGTTTACTATAATTCCCAATTAAATCCTGATCCAGTAATTTAATTTTAGTTTCCAATTCTTGTATGTCTCTCAATTGTATGTTCTTATAATAAGTAACCTTTTGAAGAAAAAGTCCTCTTGTTTGTGCTTTGGTCGTTGCCCATTCAATGTCAGACGGATGTCGGTGTTTATAAAGATTAGCTAATAGCTGATTAAAGGTCTCTTGAACTTCTTTTATTATATCTTCTTTATTTAATAAATATGGATTTAAGGACCAATTATAACCTCTAAGACGTATACTATGTCTAGTGTCCTTATTGAAAGTTAATGTGATCCTAGAATGATCCGACAAATGTCGAGCTTGTATGGATACACAGGGATCAAAAGACATTAGTACGTCTGAAATTAGAAAAAAATCAATCCTGGACCACATTTTATGACAACTTGAATAAAATGTAAAGTTATTTGCATTCATTTGATTATTTGTGTATTTAAATGGATCATATAGTTTAAAATCTGTTTTAAGTTCCTGTAGTGCTATCACTGCTTGGTTATTAAAGGACCTGTGTGAACTTGATTTATCTAGTTTGGGATCTTGGTATGTGTTCCAATCACCTCCCATTATTATATAGTAATTATTATATAGATTCAGGATAAAATAGAGTGATGTTATAAAAAGTTGTTGATTGGTACATGGGGCATATATATCTTATAGATCTTGCCAAGGCTTTTGACACCATCCCCCACTCTGGAATTATAGATAAGCTCACTAAACTAGGTATAAATCCCTATGTCACAAGATGGGTTGCCAACTGGCTCATGGACAGAACCCACACTGTGAAAGTAGCAGACTCCAAATCCGACTTCAGACCAGTGACAAGTGGAATACCACAGGGTTCAGTCCTGGGTCCTCTCCTGTTGGCATCTACTTCTCTGAAGTACAGGCTAACACAGAAGGTCTTTGGCCAACAAAGTTTGCAGATGACTGCATACTAGGAGCCATAATCGAAATTCCTAACAATGTGGACATACTACAAAAGGGCCTCACTGAGACAGATGCCTGGTGTCAAAGCCATGGCCTGAAGCTCAATGACAAAAAGTGTATTGTCATCCCCTTTGGTAAAAACTCTGTACCCATTAACTACCACATAATTGATAGTCTACGTAATGCCGAAAGTGTGATAAGAGACCTTGGGACAAAGGTGGACAGTAGTCTCTCCTTTGATAATCACATCGCCACTGTGTTCAGGAAATCCTTCTATGTGGCTCACCTCATCACAAAAGGTTTCTCATCCAGAAAAAAGAGGTCATTGTTGCCCTCTACTCATCACTCATTAGACTCATTATAGAGTACAAAGCACCTTTGGTATGTACCTCACAAGATATCTACAACTGAAAAGGCCACAGAAATACCTCACAAAGAGGATTACTGGCCTCAAACAGATGCCCTACACAGACCATCTCAAAAAACTCCAGCTTTATTCCATTGCATATCGCCTACTTAGTAGCGATCTCTACCTAACATACAAAGCTATGTCAAACCCAGAGCTGTTGGACATGCTCCACTTAAATAAATACCAATCCCTCCCAGCTACATGCTCTAGGGACCTAAACCTTGTCACCACAATAAACAGAACATGCTGATGGGATAGATTCCTGTCCCAGAGACTTCCCATACTCTGGAACAGACTACCTATCTATGTCAAACAGAGCTCCTCATTAGCAGTCTTCAAGGAAAATCTTGATGATTGGATGGGGAATAGG
>NC_056726.1:899459757-899579313 GCF_019279795.1 Protopterus annectens | reverse complement strand
CCTACAAAATTTCTTCCCCCCAAAAGAAACAAACCATTCTTCCCATTTCCCATTCCAATTCCCATTTTTTTGGCCACCCAAAAAAAAGTTTACTCTCTTTGGAACTCCAGTTAATTCTTATATATTCCATATGCTATTCTATCTGGGCCTGATACTGAATCTACATTTACTTTCCTAAAAATTTTATCCAATTTGCTAAAAGTAATTTCTTCTTCAAATTGTTCCTCAGCTTGATTTGGAATTTTTTATTCTTTCCATTCTCTCTCCCTTATACATGTATTACACATACTGTACTAAAATACTCATAATTTGTTCTAGTGTTATTTTTACCTCACCTGTTATATTTTTCATTTCTGTAATTATGCTAATATCCTCCTTTAATATTTAACCCAAATATGCAGATACCTTCTCCCTTCTCCCTTATAAATAATATCTCTACCTTAATAATAATATTTATTTCTCTTCATTTCTTTTATATATTTCTTTTTATAAAACAAAATGTTTATCACTCTTAGCACAACATTCCAATATCCTTTTCCTTCTTACATAATTAATAATTATATCCATAGGTTCATCGCTTCATAGGTAGGTACTAGGCTATTGGTCCTAGGGCCTATATAAGCCTAGCCAAAAAATGTACCCTGGCTTTCGCCACCCAAGAAAATTATTTTCCTGTGCCCCTGTCGAGCAGAGCCACAGAAGTGATCCCTGGGGGTGAATTTCCCATTTCCCATCCAATCATCAAGATTTTTCTTGAAGAGTGCTAATGAGGAGCTCTGTTTGACATAGATAGGTAGTCTGTTCCAGAGTATGGGAAATCTCTGGGACAGGAATCTATCCCTGCAGCATGTTCTGTTTATTGTGGTGACAAGGTTTAGGTCCATAGAGCATGTAGCTCGGAGGGATTGGGATTTCTTTAAGTGAAGCATGTCCAACAGCTCTGGGTTTGACATAGCTTTGTATGTTAGGCAGAGATCGCCGCTGAGTAGGCGATATGCGATTTTCTGACAGTAATGAAAGTACTAGAAAACTGTTGTTTTTCCTTTTTAAGTTTAGAGATGTTTTTAATTTTAATTTAGCTCCCCTATACTATATTTCTTGGTTAATTTTTAAACAGATTACAATACCAACACATCTTTATGTTCCAGTCAATATCTCTTCTATATAACATTTCTGTTTTTTTTCTACATAACAATAATAAATATTGTGTCAGTTGGTGCAATTTTCTTTTTAAACCATCAATCTTCTACCTTATAGTCACCCATTTCCTTTCTTTTTATACGTTATATTTACACCTTTGCATTTCCTTTTCCTACATTTCACTCTTTTTTTTCCAATAGATTATTTTTTTTATTTTTGCTATCTTCCAATTTATATCTTCTTCATCACTTACTTTAACATATTCTTCAACCTTTCCTTCTTTACTTTTTTGTTGCTACATTTTACATTCCTTTAAAATGTCTTTCTCTCTCTGTTTCCTCTAATACACTTTCTTCTTGCTACTTTTTTGTTCTTCATTCTCATTCCCATCTATTTTTTTCATAATACAATCATAAATTACCTACTTGATTTCATCTATCACATTTTAACTTACATTAATTAGCACCATGACCTATTTTCCCATAAACAAAGCATTCCTTATCATATTTATCTGGCAAAAGACATTCTACACACACACACACACACACACACACACACACACACACACACACACACACACACAGACACACACACACAGACACACACACACACACACACACAAAAAAGAGTCTTGGGTTACCCTCAATATTTTAACACACTCTTATTCTGTTCAGCATTTATCATGCATGGACTATGGTCAGTCTTTTCATTTTTCTATTTTTAATACAACATTGCATTCCTATCACCGAATACATAAACCTCTATTATCATAAACTTTTGAAATATCCCTTACGTTATTACATTCATTTTAACTACCTTTCGAATGTTTTTTAATGTGTGAACAAAATTCCACGTGTAATTTTTGACTCAGTGTTATATGATTTAAGTACACATAGATTGTAAGGATCATCATGATATAAGCAGTCTCAATTATAATGTCACAAAAAGTCTCATTTATTAAAATGAGCACTCTTGACTCATGTTCTTTTACTCTCAAAGGAATCATTACATTTCAGCAAATGTGATATCTATTCAGTTCATTATCCTCTTTGCTTTGAATTCTTATATTTCATTTTTAATTCTCTGTTTGTTTTGCTTTCATCTCTTTTCTCTTTAAACCCTTCTATGACAGTTATTACATAAGTTTTTTTTACTTATACTCTTCTGTATTTCTTTTTTTTTCAATAATAAGTCTTTATTCTTTTCCAAATGTTAATACAATGCCACAACATATTTACAATATATACATGAATGCTTCCAACAGTTACATAAAATCATTATACATTAATATAAACTTCTAGATGGGTATTAAAGAAAGAGAAAATAAAAATCTAGTATCAATATGAGGCTTATCTATACTAAGCTCCATATTTAGTATGTACTTCCCGGGGAAATGTGGATTGGAACCTTAAGCTAACACAATGTTAAAGATTTGCTCCCATATTTTTGTGTTATTTATATTTTTCTTATGATCTTTAATTAGTAATTTATGTGCTAAGATATGTTTTATCGCTACACTCTTAAAGTTTTCCCATGAAGTCTGGGATGGATTCAGCCAATTTGTAGCTATATACAGCTTCATTAACAGGAAAATATTTATGAGTATGATCCTTTGGGATCTATCCAAATAATTCAGAGGAATATGAAGAATCATAAACTCCCAAGAAAGTGTAGTCTGTTGATATCCCATTTTTTGTAATTAAATTTTTAAAGAATTCCAAAGTTTGAAAATACATTTACAACTCCAGAACATGTGTAAAAGGTCAGCCGTTTGATCTATACAATATGGGCATTTAGGTGAGTTTTTAGAGTTGAATTTATATAGAGTGAGACGAGTGTAATACGCATTATTAAATATCATCAACTGAGTAAATAATAACTTTTGAAGAGATACTGATTTTAGGGTTAAATTAATTGCTTTCAATATTTTACTATCTTCAATCGTTAACAATTTCTCCTTCCAGTATTTGGATAAAAGTATTTGGTTATTATATTTCACGTCTTTTATCAAATTATATGAAGCCGTTATATATTTACCGTCCTGCATAAGAGTTTGCCATAATGCTTAGGCAAATGGTTAAATCTTCTTCTTTAATTTTAAAATTACTATTACTAAAATAACTTATTGACAGATCCTTTAACTGTCTCATTATAATTAAATATGAGTTAGGGAGATTAATCTCTCTTAACGTGTTGTGTATTGAGATACCAAGGAAGGGATATAAATCAAGTGTAGTTAAATCACTTATAAGTGGGAATTTTTTAAGATCTATCAGTTGATTACCAATTTTCAAATTCGGGTTCTTATGAAATGGTTGAAAAGTCATCATATATTGTAAGAGATTTAGTGAGTTAAACAGACTTTGTACTGATATTATATATACTCTGATATGATCCATTAGAGCGTACATTTTAAGGGTATCTTTATTTAAAAAAGGTAATGCCTTACAATTAATACCCAGTCCAGCAACATGTTTATAATTCAGAATCAACCACTTGGGTGACCATTTAGGACTGGACCTGTCAAAGTTAACCACTCTTAAAATTCTATTAGCATTTATTATTAAATAATATGCTTCAAAATTCGGTAACTCTAAACCACCCCTGTTTTTCGGAGTCATCAGTTTATCATACGATATCCTAGTTTTTCTAGGTTCCCATACAAATCTACCTAATTCCGTATGAAGTTGTTTGAAAAATTTCCTAGAAATTTGGACTTGAGTAGCTCTAAAAATATATAATATTCTGGGAAGTATGTTCATTTTAATAATTGAGGTCTTTGCCATTATTGGTAATTTCAAATTATTCCATCTTTTAAAATCAGACACTATATGCTCCCAAATTAACTTAACATTGTTCACATAAAAGTCTCTATTGTCTGTTGAAAAAACAATACCCAAATATTTTATTTTTTCTTCGGATTTTACCTGACCTACCAATGGTAAAAGCGAAAAGGGGGTAGGCGTCTTTAAAGGAATAACTTGGTTTTTCTAAAATTTATTTTGTAATTAGACATTTTTGCAAAGTCTTCCACTGCTTTTAATATTTTCTTGGTATCTGAAACAGGTGTCGTGCAGTAAATATTTAGATCATCCGCAAAAGCAGCCATGGAAATTTTCGTACCATATATTATTGGAGCATTGTGATAGATATTTTGTTTGATATGTAGAAATAATGGTTCTAAATATAAATTGAATAATATAGGAGATAACGGACATCCTTGACAGGTACCATTCTTAATTTGTATTCTTTTCGAGAGATTTTTATTAATAACTAGATTTGTATAGGGATTATTATATAGTTTTTTTAATGTTAAAATAAAGTCTTGAGGTATATTAAAATATGATAAAATATCAAACAAAAATTCTAAATTAACTCTATCAAAAGCTTTTTGCGCATCAATTATGAGTGCATAAGCATTAAAATTTCTATGAGTGGCATAAGAAATTAGTGTATGAAGTGATAACGTATTATCTGTAGTTTGTCTGCCATTTATAAAACCAGCTTGTTCCTCTGATATTATCAGGTTAATTACCTTCTTCAATCTGTTAGCCAAAATCGATGTCATAATTTTCATGTCTATATTCAAAAGTGAAATAGGTCTATAGTTATCCGGATTTTGCAAATCAGCATTCTCTTTCGGTATAAGAATAGTTTTCGAAGCATTAAAGTGCGGGTCATTAATTTTATTATTAATTATATAGTTAAATACATGTGGAAATATTTTCCCCAATGTATCACTAAAAGTTTTGTAAAATTCCGTAGTCAAACCATCCGGACCTGGAGCTTTACATGGCTTCAAATTCTTAATTGTATCTGTTATCTCTTCTGAGGAAATTGGTTTGACTAAATTCATATGACGCTCATTACCAATTTTTGGAAAGATAATCTTCTGCAGAAAGTCATGATTACTCTTATTTATAACTAATTCCTGATGTTCACCATAGATTTGAGAAAATATTAATTCAAAGGTATTCATAATGTCTTCAGTATTGGTGTATGTTTTATTGTTAAAGTGTATTTCAGAAATTTGTGAAGGTATTTTCGATTGATTAATGATACGCGCTAGTGCTTTTGAAGGGGTCTGCATATGATTAGCGTATTTTACCAGCATTTTCTGTTCATAGAATGATAATTTACTATTTTGAAGTAAAAAAAGGTCCTTCTGACATTTTAATAACTCCGTTTCAGTTTGTTTACTATAATTCCCAATTAAATCCTGATCCAGTAATTTAATTTTAGTTTCCAATTCTTGTATGTCTCTCAATTGTATGTTCTTATAATAAGTAACCTTTTGAAGAAAAAGTCCTCTTGTTTGTGCTTTGGTCGTTGCCCATTCAATGTCAGACGGATGTCGGTGTTTATAAAGATTAGCTAATAGCTGATTAAAGGTCTCTTGAACTTCTTTTATTATATCTTCTTTATTTAATAAATATGGATTTAAGGACCAATTATAACCTCTAAGACGTATATTATGTCTAGTGTCCTTATTGAAAGTTAATGTGATCCTAGAATGATCCGACAAATGTCGAGCTTGTATGGATACACAGGGATCAAAAGACATTAGTACGTCTGAAATTAGAAAAAAATCAATCCTGGACCACATTTTATGACAACTTGAATAAAATGTAAAGTTATTTGCATTCATTTGATTATTTGTGTATTTAAATGGATCATATAGTTTAAAATCTGTTTTAAGTTCCTGTAGTGCTATCACTGCTTGGTTATTAAAGGACCTGTGTGAACTTGATTTATCTAGTTTGGGATCTTGGTATGTGTTCCAATCACCTCCCATTATTATATAGTAATTATTATATTGATTCAGGATAAAATAGAGTGATGTTATAAAAAGTTGTTGATTGGTACATGGGGCATATATATTAAGAAGTATCACCGGTTTATTATACAGTTTAGATGAAAGAATCACATAACACCATCTTCCCTCTTTGTCTATTTTAAAATCTAGAATTTTCTCTTGATATTGGTTTTTAATAATAATCGCCATCCCTGCACTATTAGTTTTCCCTTCCGAAGCTACCACCTCTCTAATCCATTTCTTATTCTTAAGGACAGTCCATTGGTCATTGGTCAAATGGGTTTCTTGTAATAAAATAAAACATGCCTTTGACTGGAGAAATAAATGGAAAAATAGTTTCCTTTTTTTCAAGTTCTGGAGCCCTTTAGTATTCCATGAGTCTACTATCCACATACTAAGATTTTTAAATCTTTTAAGGATATTTTAAAATTGATAGACAATATTAAATTCAAATGTATTAGCACAGTATATAATGTCTGGAAGCAATCTTGACATCCCATCCCTAACCAGTGCCTATCCACTATTCCCCTGGACCAGGACATACATAGGTTTTTTACATTGTTAAAACTTTTATGGGTACACAGCCTTACTAAACATCTATTCTTTATCTTACAAAATAAAACACCAAAAACATGCAAAAAACCTATAGAAACTACATCTAACTCTACAAAGCCTAACCAAAACATTCCCTAATAAACACTGATAACTATCCAGAGCTCTTGAACACATTCTTTAGTTAACATAAATGATCTTCACTACACTCAAAATTACTATTCTACCTCTCTAATAATTCACATATATTATTAGTTATATTAATTGGTTGTATTACCCTAAGATAGCTAACTATCTTATTTAAATCTAACCTAAACAGATATACGACAGTACCCCTATTAAACAATAACATTATTGACTTCAAGATAATTCACTATATATTTTGTTATCTAGGAAAGAGAAAAAACAAATGTTTAACCTATAAATATAGCATTAAATCTGACTTTGTTTATATAATCTAACTTATTTAACATTATAATGACAGCAAAACAGGTGAATACAAATAGCATTCTAACTATGCTTTACTGAGTACTATACTTGAATATATAAAATGATAACTACATAACACAGTTCCCAAAACAGTCAGAACCACATGCCAGTATAAAAGAAGATAGCCTTCACTTTCCTAGAAATGCCAGGATATAATATCTACTGCTCTTTTTATCTACTTACTATCCCAACACTAAAGCCCCTTTGTATCTAAACATTTGCAGTATTAAAACACATCATTAAAACAGGAAAATAAATAATACAGTATACTACAATGTTATTAACACAACCACATTCAGTATAAACTACCTAAGAAAAAAGAATAACTATGATAAAGTTATCCTACTTCTACAATATCAGTTAAATAACATATTTTAACCAGTACATTATTAGTTCAGTTGTAATCCTACCTGAATGGATTCACAGTTCCCTTTAAAGAAATAAAAGCTGTAACATACATTAAATCTCCACGGACACTCGTTTTACAGTCCAGCTAGCTTCCCCTTCTTCCACAGAGATCTTCCTACTTCCTGATCATGTAATCTTGTTTTCGAGTTCGCGACGGGGGAACCATTACGCGGACGGACTTCTGGATGTGCCACCTCGAAAGCGGACCCTCAGCAGCACCCAAAGGACTTCCTGTTACTTCGCGAAGGGACACAGCTCGTAGAAGCCATAAAAGTTCGGAAAATCTTCGTGGAAGAGCTGGAGCTGCAAAAAGAATCTAAGTAAATATTTACCAAGGGGCCTGGTGAAGAAAAAAGAACAAACAAAGGATTTTGAAGCCTCAAGACATAGTAAGCATGGAATCCCAGTATCCACGTTGCTGTAAACAAACTGGATGGCCAAGTTAAGCTTCCGAAGCTGGAAGAGACTTAAAAATGTTCAGAAAGGTAACTTTTGCTTCCTTTTTTGTAGATACGGAATATTTGGATCCATCAACTGTAAACATTAATGTATTAGGGTATTTCATTTGAAATTTAATGTTCTTTTCAATGAGGAACTTACAGTATGGAGATAATGTTTGTCTGGCTTGTCTTATTTGCAATGGTAAATCCTGTCCCATAGAAACTCTATTATTTTGCCACATAATATAACCTCCATTCTTTTTAACAGTTAGAATTATTTTATTTACATCCTGGTAATTGAGTATTTTGACGTAAACTGGTCTAGGAATGTTTGAGGCTTGTGTTTCTCTGAGAGCTCTATGGGCTCTTTCTATAACTATTTGCTTAGCGATGTCAGAGTCATTGAACAATATTTCGAGTATTTGTATGATGGTAGAAATTAAATCATTATATTGGATAGTTTCTGGAATTCCTCTAATAATTATGTTGTTCCTTCTGGATCTTGCCTCCAAGTCCAGAATTTTATTTTGCATAGACTGAATATCCAGGTCATGAATGTCTGTTTTTTTATAAGCAATGTTATTCTGTCCTCATTTTCGGATATTCTAGCTTCTGATTTATCCATCCTTTCCAGAATTTGACTGCATGTGGCACCAAAAGAAAGTACCTGGTTTGATAGTTCTTTCAAATCTTCTTGAATGGGCAACAAAGCAGTTTTAATATCTTCCATGTTAGCCAGTTGATCCGGTTTATTTGTCATTCCAGCTTTTAAAAGTTCCTGCTGTTTTATAGTCTTCTGCTTTTTTATTGTTGAATCTTTTTCTGGTGACTGAAGTGCTGATAATTTGGTTTTAGTTGTTGTTTCCATACTTTTTTCTTCTTTTGACATTGTGAAGCAAAGCAAAACTCTAGTATAACTAACTAGTAAATATCCACGATTACTAGTCAGACAGTTCCTTTGTTTAATACTCTGTTCAGAGTCAGACAGACAATCAGATCTAATCCTGGAAGTTTGATTAATTTCCTCCGGTTCTTTCACCTCTCAAGCAATATTTAGTTGTAGTAGAATAGTTATAGCCAACAATTAGTGCAAAAAATCTTGTAGTATATCCTCAGGGTAAATTTTTATTCCGAGTATCTGGAGAGCTGTAGATATGCAGTGGCTACAGAATGGCGGCCATCTTTGAATCGCTCTTCTGTATTTCTAGTTTTTTAAATCATCTCTGCCTCTTTCCTCTGAATCCTTTCCATAATGTCACCCCATGAAATATCCACACCATTTTCAGGTTAGCTTTGTACTACCAGCTCTTCAAATATATCATTGCACAACCCTCCCAACTGGAGAGTTGTAGCAACACTTTCTTCTTTCACTGAGTCCTTCATCTCCATCTCACTAAACAACACCTTCATAAAAATGGTCTCCGAATCATACAGAACACTAAAGTTTTCTTTTTCCTTCTTGGAACTTTTGCTTTCTTTGCCATGATCTCCCTTTGTCACAAACATCTTCCCAGACACCACTGCACTAGGAATGGGATGAGCCCATTCACTAAATTGCTGCACAAACTATGAGTAGGGAAGTCCCCCAATGCCATGGACAAATCTCTCTTAGTAATGTAAATACCACCACTGATGTTCCATGAAAAGAGGCTGTTAACCAGGTCTAAAAAGGAAAAAAATAAAAATAACAGTGTGCACTTTTATTGAATATGTCACCTATTAGACTAAGGATACTAAATAAAACTTTGTATTATATGATGACAAGACATCTGACATATTGAATAAGGAGCTCATGCCCCATCTTTCTGTCTCTGACTATAGTCTGCAAGAACAAATTTCAGACGTTATGCCCACAAATTGAAAGATGTGGAATAAAGCTTTTTAGAAGTGGAAAACACATGCACTTGCTGTGAGTTCCAGCCCTGATAAATCAAATAAAGGTGTGCTATCAAATTCTGACATCCTTACTTAAGAAGATCTTGAAATGGATACTTAAGCATTATTGCAGTTAAAAGAACAGTGTGTTCTTATGAACTCTGTAACATCTGAAGAGGCTGTATATACATCAGCATATATTCTGAATGTTCCAAGTAAAAGCCAGCAAAGGTACAAAAGGCTTTTTTAATCACATTTATTTATTTAGTGTTGCTGATTGGATAGTTTAAATATTAATTGATATAAATATGTGTAGTTTGGTATGAGTCTGCATCTGATGAAGTCTGTTTTAACTAGACGAAAACGCTGAGTTGGTGAAGGGCATTTATGTGCCTTTATGTGCTTTGATTTTAAACCTTGGAAGCTGCTTGTATGAATTAAACTTGGAATTTTGCATCAAAGAGCAATTGACTGCTGTATATTCTGAATGGTATTACATGAGAATTTGTTCATGAGAAAAAAACAAGTTGTTAATATCATGCACGACAAGTATATCATAAAACCTCATCAGAATTTAGTGTCTGTGTACATGATAACAGTGGAAAAAATCCTCTGGTGGTACTGTATCCTAAAATCAGATTGTCAAATTTAGTATATAGAAAACATCCAAAGCATAACAATAATGAATTAAACAATGCAGATTGGTTAATCAAAAAGATCAAAAGAAGAGTACTCCAAAGGTTATGTAAAATGCCAGATCTATATGAAACTGCTCAATTAAACAATATGGATAAGATTGAAATTGTAAACAATAAAGTAAATAAAGAAATCTTAATAGTTATAAGTGATACTGTTGTGTAACCATACATGAATGGATCAAAAGACTGTCGAATCAGGAACTAATGATAGACAAGAGATTCTTGTATTTGGTGACTGCAGGTTTAAACCTTTTCATAGGATGTTATATGACTTAAGTAAAATCACTGTCACTGTTTTGTCACTCCCATATGTTAAGTTAGTGAAGAGTCCATCACTGATGTCACATTTGTTAGAGTAAGGTTAACTGTACACATGTAACCATACTTGGTGAACTTGATCACATTAAATATTTACCTTTAAATTGAATAAAAAATGCAAACCGTGACATCTTGGAAATTGCTAAAGCCAGCAATATTAACATTGTACTTAATAAAATTATAATATCACTGGTTTGGATTGATTACTACTACCTTAGATCTCACTAATTTAATTCCTGTTTTTTAGCAACTCTGTGCAGTCAGTTTGATTCAAATTATAGTCTACTGGTAAGACTATATAAAAGATTATAAAATGTTTTCAGTAGATGGTATTCATCAGAGTCATAATGGTAGGGCTTGGGTAGATGCAAAAATGACTGATAATTGAACAATTTCTTTTAGGAAAAGGACAGAGTCAAAATATGGTGATGAACGGACAGAAAATAAAAGATCTAGTGATATTATGAAAACATATTATTGCAATGCAAGAAACATTGGGAATAAATATAATACATTTTCAGTTTAATGAAGAAAGACAATTTTAAGATTGTCACAATTCTTGAAGCACATATCTTAATATATGATTTTGATACATATGAGCAAACTCAAGAGGTGTTGGGGTATTACCTTTATTTTATAATTCCATTGTTACCTTATAAATATTAATGAAAATGTGAAAATCATTGTTTTGGATCTTTCAGAACTACTAAATAAAGACCCAGTATGTCTTATTGTATTTACAGGACATTTTATTTACAATGATATCAAAGCACATCTTTTCAACTAACTGTTTTCCAAAAACTGAAGACTGAAAACAGTGTATCAAAAAATAAAGAAACATAAACTTTTTTTGCAGACAGGGAAGCCCCCAGCATCCAACATGTGGCCAGCAGAGCCCCCACACCTCCATAAATTATAAATACTTACTCCATTCAGAAATGGGCAAAAACCCTTAGAAACTACTGCCACAAATCACACAGTACAAAACATTGCAGAGAAGCTCACTCTGACATTAAATTTACAAACTAAAGCTGAGCAACCAACAATGTTTCAATAACACATTAAGTATGTCCTACTGGATTCACTTAGCAAATAATGTAAACCATTTTAATTCTCTGGTTGACTTAGGCAAATTGCCAACATCTAAAAATGTATTGCTAATTGATCATTTAAATTAGCCACATATTAAATGGGAAAATGATTCCAGAAAGACAGTTTTTTAGATGGAGGAGTCAGTGCATGAGTGAGTGGTGCAAATGAGCTACAACTGCAGGGCTAGCCACTTGGTGGTGTAAACCTTGGCTCGAGATGATTGTCACTGCAGAAGTGACACCCCATCCTCATGTGCAGAATGGGAAAAGGGGTTGAGGATTGATGGATGAATCATCATCTTCTTTCGGCTGTTCCCATTAGGGGTCACCACAGCAGATCACCTGTTTCCATTTCTTCCTGTCCTCTGCATCTTGCTGCATCACACCAACCACCTGCATGTCCTCTCTCACCACATCCATAAACCTTATCTTAGGCCTTCCTCTTTTCCTGTTACCTGGTAGCTTCATCCTTAGCATCTTTTTCCCAATATACTCAGCATCCCACCTCAGCACATGTCCAAACAAATGTAATCTTGCCTCTCTGGCTTTGTCTCCAAACCATGCAACCTGGGCTGACCCTCTAATATACTTATTCCTAATCCTGTCCACCCTTGTCACACCCAGTGCAAATCTTAACATCTTTAACTCTGCCACATCCAGCTCAAACTCCTGCCTTTGTGTCAGTGCCACTGTCTCTAAACAATATAACATAGCTGGTCTCACTACCCTCTTGTAGAACTTTCCTTTCACTCTTACAGGTACTCGTCTGTCACAAATTACTCCTGACACTCTTCTCCACCCACTCCATCCTGCCTGTACTCTCTTCTTCACATCTCTTCCACACTCACCGTTACTCTGAACTATTGACCCCAAGTATTTAAACTCATCCACCTTCACCAACTCTACTCCTTGCATCCTCACCATTCTTCTATCCTCCCTGTCATTCACACACATATATTCTTTCTTAGTCCTGCTGACCTTCATTCCTCTTCTCTCTAGAGCATATCTCCATCTCTCCAGGGTATCCTCCACCTGTTCCCTACTCTCACTACAGATCACAATGTCATCTGCAAACATCATAGTCCATGGGGACTCCTGTCTAATCTCGTCTGTCAACCTGTCCATCACCATTGCAAATAAGAAAGGGCTCAGAGCTGATCCTTGATATATCCCCACCTCCATCTTTAATGTATCTGTCACTCCCACCGCAGACCTCACCGCTGTCACACTACCCTCATACATATCCTGTACCACTCTTACACACTTCTCTGACACTCCTGACTTTCTCATACAATACCACAACTCCTCTCTAGGCACCCTGTCATATGCTTTCTCTAAGTCTACAAAAACACAATGCAACTCCTTCTGACATTCTCTGTTCTTCTCCATCAACACTCTCAGAGCAAATATCGCATCTGTAGTGCTCTTTCCCAGCATGAAACCATATTGCTGTTCACTAATCATCATATCCCTTCTTAACCTAGCTTCCACTACTCTTTTTCATAACTTCATGCTATGACTGATCAATTTAATCCCTCTGTAGTTACTACAGCTCTGCACATCACCCTTATTCATAGGTTCATAGGTTCATAGGTAGGTATTAGGCTATCGGCCCAAGGGCCTATGCAAGCCTAGCCAACAAGGTTCCCTGGCTTACGCCACCCAAGAAAGTTATTTTCCTGTGCCACTGATGAGCAGAGACACAGAAGTGATCCCCGGGGTGTATTTCCTATTTTCCATCCACTCATCAAGATTTTTCCTGAAGAGTGCTAATGAAGAACTTTGCTTGACATAGATGGGTAGCCTGTTCCAGAGTATGGGAAGTCTCTGGGATAGGAATCTATCCCTCCAACATGTCCTGTTTATTGTGGTGACAAGGTTTAGGTCCCTAGAGTGTGTAGCTCAGAGGGATTGGGGTTTCTTTAGGTGTAGCATGTCCAACAGCTCTAGGTTTGACATAGCTTTATATGTTAGGCAGAGATCACCTCTGAGTAGGTGATATGCTGCGGAGTAAAGCTGGAGTTTTTTGAGGCGGTCAGTGTAGGGCATTTGTTTGAGTCCAGTAATCCTCTTTGTGAGGTACTTCTGTGGCTTTTCCAGCTGCTGCAGATGTCTTGTGAGGTACATTCCAAAAGAGGCATTGTACTCTATAATGGGTCTAATGAGTGATGAGTAGAGGGTAACGATGACCTCTTTTTTCCTGGACGAGAACCCTTTTATGATGAGGTGTGCCACGTAGAAGGACTTCCTGACTACTGTGGCAATGTGACTATCAAAGGAGAGACTACTGTCCACCTGGGTCCCAAGGTCTCTTATCACACATTCGATGTTAAGTAGATTGCTGCCCATGTGGTAGTCCATGGGTACAGAGTTTTTACCAAAGGGGATGACACTGCACTTTTTGGCATTGAGCTTGAGGCCATGGCTCTGACACCAGGCATCTGTCTCAGAGAGGCCCTTCTGTAGGATGTTCACATCATTTGGGGAATTGACTATGGCTCCTAGTTTGCAGTCATCTGCGAACTTCATTAGCCAGTGGCCTTCTGTGTTGGCCTGTACTTCAGAGAAGTAGATACCAAACAGGAGCGGTCCCAGGACGGAACCCTGTGGTACTCCACTTGTCACTGGTTTGAGGTCAGATTTGGAGTCTGCAACTTTTACAGTGTGGGTTCTGTCAGTGAGCCAGTTGGCAACCCATCTTGTGACATAGGGATTTATGCCTAGTTTATTGAGTTTAGCTATAATTCCAGAATGGGGGATGGTGTTGAAAGCCTTGGTGAGGTCAAGATAGGCTGTGTGAACCACTTTACCCTCATCTACGGCTTTGGTGACTGCCTAAAAGAAGTCGATCAGGTTCAGGAGGCATGATCTGCCTTTCACAAACCCGAACTGGGTGGGATCCAGAGTTTGGAGGTTACCAATGCCTTTGTTTATGAGTTCCATGATGATACGTTCCATGGCTTTGCAGACCAGGCTCGTCAGGCTAATAGGTCTATAGTTCCTGGAATCAGTGGTGGCTCCCCCTTTGTGGACTGGGATAACTGTTGCTGTGCGCCATTCAGTGGGCACAAAGCCTGATGCGAGGCTATTATTGAACATGGTGCTTAAGTGGGGTGCCAGTTCATTCTGAAGTTCATGTAAAACGCAGCCTGGGATGTTGTCTGGTCCCATGGATGCTGTGTTTTTGGCTTTAGAAAGTGCAGCTTTCACCTGCGTAGTTGTGATTACAGGGACTCTGCATTCTTCCTGTATAGATATGGGCCCTTTAGGGGGTGTGGGGTAAAGTTAGCACTGAACCTATCTGCCAGGATGTTGGCAATATCAGTTGGTTCTGTAATTTTCATGCCTTTGTGCTGTAACTCAGAGCAGATATGGGTGTTGCCATTTAGATTCTTGACATAGCTATAGAATGCTTTGTGGTTGTCCTTGAAATTAGTGGCAAATTTTATTTTCGTAACTAGCTTTGGAGGATCTTATAAGGGATCCCAGCTTCTTACTGAGGCTGACCAGGGAGCTCCTCCACTCATGGGATTTTACTCTCTTTTGCAATAGATTGGCTTCCTTTTTTTGGAGGATAGCGTCTTGGTTCTGTTTGGGATAGCACGATCCATGCACTCATGTAGGTGCTTATAGAGCACATTTGTGTAGGATTCAGCAGTTGTAACTGTATTGTCCATCCGCATGGGTGTCATGAAGTTCACTACTTCTGTCTTAAGAAGCATGAAGTTGGCTTTGGAGAAATTTCTTACTGTGGTTTCCTTAATGGGGGGTGGGGGTGGGATGTGGATATCAAGGGTGATTAGCTTATGGTCGGATCGGACCAACAAGGATTTGACTTCGGGTGTGGAACACCGGTCACTCATGTTGGTAATGACTAGGTCTAGGATATTGTTGCCCCTGGTGGGGGTGGGGATAAGTTGATCTAGGGCATTGGAGTTTATGAATTCCAGAAAGCGTTGCGCTAAGGAGTTAGTACATGAGTAGTTTTCCCAGTTAATGGTGGGATAGTTGAAGTCGCCCATTATTAGGGTGTTTGGTTGAACCCTAATATTTTTCAGTACATCAAGAAAAGAGGAGTGGGAATCCTGGGGCATGGTGGGGGATCTGTAGCAAGCTAAAATTTGGATTGCAGTTTTGCCAAGAGTTAGTTGCACTTGGATAACCTCGGATGCATTATGCTGAGCAACTAGCCTGGAGGTGTGGATATCCTTAATGAATATGGGCACACCCCCTCCTTTGGTGTTTCGGTCCAGATTAGATGGCTGAAAAGTGTGTTATGAGTTATAGCCTGGTAGTGCAGGGGTGCTCTCTGGATCCTTGAACCAGGTCTCACACAGATATCGATGTTCTCCATTTTAAGGAGTGCTTCGAGTGAGTGCATTTTGAAATTTAGACTTCTAGCATTGAGTAGCATTACCCTCAGTTTTTGCTTACCTGTTCCTGTTATGGTGGTAAATTTGTTACTTGAACCCTGCCTAAAAAAGGCACTATAGGGGCAGCAAGAGCCTTATACAGTATCCAGAATCCTAGGGGTGACAGGTGCAGGCCATCTGTGGCAAAGCATTGTGGTCTGTCGACCATGTCATCCCAAGCAGATGGATAGTGGATCCCCTTTGAATGACACCAGAAGCTTAGCCAATTGTTGAAATCAATCATTTTGTCCTTGTACTGTGGTATCATTCTGGGCGATGGCAGAATGCTACTCAGGGCTAGGATCATACCTGCCTGGGCTACAAGATCGCAGAGCTCTTCCATGTCTCTTTTCATGTAGTCCAGTGAGGTACGTCTCAGGTCATTCACACCAACATGGATAATGACAGAGTCATATTTGTACTTGTTGTGGAGTGACCTGAGTGCATGGGTTATGTGGTGGATCCTGGCACCCGACAGGCAGCTGACAGTAACCTTCTCCTTGTTTAGCCTATGACTAGTGTGTTGGGTATGTTGTTTAGCCTTATTGGCTGTGTTTGAGTGGCACACTGAATCTGTGGGCTATGTGTCATTTGGGTTGTGTTGGGGGATGGAGGTTGCTTGTGTTTCTGCTTTGGAGGTCTCTGTTGCTTAGGCAGATTATTACTGAGAGCCTCCATGAATGTTTTTGAGTTTCTATGTGTGGATTTTTTAAAAATTGGTACCAAAACACTTTTCCTCTATTCCTCAGGCATCCTCTCACTTTCTAAGATTTCATTAAACAATCTGGTTAAAAACTCCACTGCCATTTGATCTTGCAATAATTAGAACTTATTATGAAATGAAAAAAAAGCCAGTATTGGGCTAATGTTATAAGAAAAGTATCTCTGATGCCATAGTTACATTGGAATTTAACATCTTGCACTGAGATCTTACTCGATAAAGTTTTATGAAGGCTAAATCATCTCTAACTAACTTAGTAGAAATTTATGAATTCATTACTATGGCAATGTTCTTTATTTTGACATTTATAAACCTTTGGTACTTTACGTTATTCAACTAGTTATTAGTTATACAGATGAATAATTTCAAAGGAAGAATATAGTAGTTCATAATTCATGGAGTCAGCTCAGGGGAATTTTTTGTTTTATCTGGGATCCCACAAGGCTAAATCCTGAAGCTAGCTTTGTTTAACCTACTTCTTCTACCATTCCTATTAATAATTATTGCTGGATTTGCAGATATTCTGACAATTGTAAAATCGGATTCACAATATCTGATGTTTGTAATTACATCATAGTTAACCACTAGACCAAATAAGTAGCCATATTGGGCTTCTAATAATAATTTGCACTTTAGTCTGAGTAAAAGTAAAGTTATAAACTTTGGTAAACCCTCTGTTTACAATAATTTAATTCTAGGTGGTCATGCTTTAAAATTAATTGATGAGTGTAATGTCTAGGAATAATTATAACATCTAAAAATTAATTTGATAAACATGTCAGCAAGGTTTGCCTAATGGCATTAAAACAGTTTACCATGAAAAACTTGCTGGTCTTAAGATCAACTCCTGCAGTACAAACCTGACATGTTGACAGTCAGAATGTCAAAACCAACTTTACCGAGTGTCTGAAATTGCCCCCTTCTGGACACATGTTAGTGCTTGCTTCTGAGTCTGGAGTGGCAGGGAGTTTCGGCATTCAGTGTTGTGTTCACGCACATTGGTATTCAGCATGTTGACTTTCAGAGACAACTTGCAATGATACTTACACTCAGCCTTTGGACTGGAGCAGAGAGATTTTAGTAGTAAACACATTGAGACAGCTTGAATTATTACTTAAAAATATCTCATTTAGAAATGGTGATTGGTCTCACTTTATAAAACTTGTGTATATCCTATTACTGAATTTAATTATGTCATACAGCTACAAAACTAGAGATTTACTTACACTGCAATCATTTCAAAGAATGTTTTTTTTTTTTAAGAATTGCAGCAGTTGGTGGTTTAAGATACACTAAATGATGTTGACATTTAGACCTCTTCAGCATTACATATAGGCACTATAGGGCAATGTCATTTTAAATTATAAAGCATACCACGATGAAGTGTTACAAGTTTTATTCAGTTTTATAATGTATACTCATTATTATTTACACAAGCATAATAGTTTAATTTTCAGGACTAACATGACAAACAAAAATGAGAAGGTCCTTCTTAATGCAATGTATTACTCCTGCATGAAACAAGCTACCTCATACTATCTGCTGCTCTGAGAGTTAGACTCTTTTGAAAATGAGGCTGGATAAATGGGTTGGTAATTGAGCATTTGGCTCTAGTTTAAGAGAGTAAGTGTTTACCAAGGGCTTTTTGGTTTGAATGATGATGAGCTTAACTTATGAACATATGAGATGAAATCCATTTGAAAATTTGCTGTACAGACTTACTATCTTAACTGTGAAATCAGATATACAAATATGCTGATATTCAGTTATTCTCTCATATTGAATAAACCTATTTATCTCTTTTAAAGCAAGGCCATGAGATAAGCAAACAGAAATAGTTAAAAACATGTATTTATATGTGTAAAAATGTCACCAGAAAACTTGACTCCCTATACCAGATAAAACCACACTCAACAGATAGCTTAAGGAAACACATTGCTTCAACTTGCCTTCTTACAATGCTTTTATATCCCAGCCCCAATTTCACTAGTCTAGAATCCATGCAGTTAGAAAACCTTGGCCAGTAAAGTATCTAAATTTGCTACTACAGCTACCCAACAAGACTCATCACTGCCTTGCATTAAACAATTACAATGGTTGGAACTTTCAGACTACCTGACTTTTTCACAGCTGGCTGCAATCAACACATTTACTAGCAAACGAGCCAACTGGCCATCAGTAAATGGCATTCTCTTCCACTATACCACAAACAGGCTACTACCTTCCACAAACAAATATCTATTGCCTGTATCAAATCAAATAACATTGCAGGGTACTCCCTGTATTCAAGTAAATTTGCTAAACATGGAATTCCATATCATATCTGTCAGGCAGATTGGTAATCTAAAATCCTCCAAATGACAGTTAATACAAAACTTACTTGATTACAGGTTGTACAGTACCTTCCCAGGCTAACCTCATAATACCACACCATCTTAGGTATTCTATATACTGTTTCACACAACTTTTTCCTGTTACTTAACCACACCGACTTACATTGTTTCCATTCTCCAATGTACACTATGCACTAATGAGTACTTATGTATTATCGCAACCGCATTCAGAGCAGGAGAAGTGGCTCATTTCCAAGCCCTTCTCCCGCTGAAAAAATGTTGTCAAAGTTACTTGGGAAGTGTGGCATCTACTTGTTTATAAAATGGAGTACATTTTTACTTCCCTGTGTAAGACTGCTGTACTTTAAAAATTATGCATACAAGGTATGACAATGGGAGTCATCTGCATTGGGCACCCTGAAGCTTGAAATTAATTCAACTGCTACTCTTCTACCCACAAGTGCACAGCAGCAAAACAGCAAGGCCCACTGATGTTGGGCACCAGTAACGTTAAACGTTAGTTTTATTTTATAATTGGGAACAGTCATTCATTTTTGAAAGGGCACTCCTCGTGTGTTTTGTGTGTTTACAATGAGTCTGCACATATAATAAGTACCTCTGTTGCATTGTGTCCCCTTGTCCCTCCTTAAGTTATCTGCAGTTACAAACTGAGACTTAAATATTTGAGGGAGACAACCAGCTGTGTGTTTAGACTTTGTGTCTGATTTGGGAAATCACTGACATGGTAGGGCTAGAAACAAGGTTTCCTTTAGTAAAAGTCCCTGCTTACTCATTCATGACAGATTATTGCCTTCAGATATGACAGATGAAAATTGTCATTAAAGGCCATTACCCGGGGAGAGGCATTTTCCCTTATCCCTCTTCAGGGCTCACAAGCAATGACACAGAATAATAGTTAGGAGTTTACATACCCAGTCTGAGGTCAACATTAAACATTTCACCAGAATATCACAAATTATCCCAGGCTCACAATGCGATTTCAATAATACATAAGTACCCACTAATGTTTCACCAACTCAATTCATAATGTAATTCTACTTTTGCCCTTTAAATTTTGCTTGTTTTTTCCATCCAATGCAGATCTTAAATGCGACTTCAAGCAATCCAGATGTTGTTTTCTTCAGCTAAGAATTGTATTTTGCATTTTAATTCTGTAATCAAGTGCTTTGCATTCCATTCCATCTATTTTATTTCCTCTTTGTAACTTATTGTTTCTACTTGGTTTTATACTGTTGAGCCAATCAAGATTTGTTGTTTGCTGTGTGTGTTACTGTAGGAGAAACAGTTTCTCTCTGGGCCTCGACTGAAAAGGGGCTTCCTATCCAGACAAATTATTCCAGTAATCGAGTGCAACAAACAAACAAGCAAAACAGATAAATAAATAAATAATATTGCTTTGTCTGATAGTATACAGTTCAAACTCAATATGTAAAACTAACGAGTGAACACAGAAGGTACTCTGTCTGATTCTCTTTTACAAAGTGTCTCTAAAGTTAACATTTTATTTTTGATAGCTATTGAGACTATGTTTTCAGCCTAAATTATTCCATGTTTTATTGACGTCTAAGATCATTTGCTAGAGGATTTTTTTAATGAGAAAGAGAGAAACATTGTATTGCTAGCATTTCAAGATCATTAATGATACTGGTAATAGAAAGGCCATCAGGTAATTAAAGAGAAATATAATACCTTGGCAAAATGTTAAGCCTTCACAAGTACCAAAAAATGACATAGGTCCACAAGACTTAAATTTGACTAGTTTCTTGCATTATTTTTAGTACGAGAAATGTGAGAGCGTAGTATCCTGAGAAATGGACTATACATATTTCTCTATGTAAAATACGAGAACTGAAGAGTTAGCAGAAAATGAAATGGGGCTAGTTTCAAGCTTTTTTTCCATTCAAACCTGTGCCTGTGTTTGTGGGCCCGGTAAGGTGAGAAAAATCTTAGTTTAACACTAGGCTCCAACAAAAAGGATTTTACATGCACTGATTTGTTAAACATGTTAGCAAAGGGAAAATATTCATTTATGAATGGCATTTTAATGATCAAGGAAAATAAAATTTCACAGTGAATAGAGAATGCATCAACATTTTGCATGGTTCAGGTGATGTAGTGCTTCTAAAAATCGTGTAGTACTTTTAACATATGTTTTCCTCAGCGGGAAGCTATGATCTCACATGCTTATCACCTTTATCAATGATATATTTTGTTTCAGAGTAATGATGGCAAACTTTGTTTTACCTTGTTTTGTCTGCATAGAACATTTGAATCAACCACTTAATTATTGCTTTTCCTCAGTATTTGATATGTGATATGACTCACCAAAGCACTTAAGCTAGCATTGCCAGTGAGTCATTTCTTCATAAAGGATGTTGAATTTGAAATTGATAATTATTCTGCTGCTGCAGAGCTTTTTTAAAGAATGTAGATGGATGTGTGTGAGAGACCAGAAGAATATATTATAAGGCTTATTTTTATTTTACATAGTTTGCAATTATTTTCCTACTCAGGATTTAAAGTCTTTCATTTCTATAGACAGATAACAGCTCCTGTGCTTGCAAGTACATCTATGGATGTTTGTATAAAACAGCAGGAGCAAAATCCAATGTTCTTAGGCACAGTGCCATATTTCATTAAAATAAATGAAACCAGTATTTATTTGTAATCCTTATTGTAGAAATAAGGATTACATTTAAGGGGATGTTATACGCAATTTGAATTAGGTAGATGTGATTGTGTGCCTATATTTTAAACTTTTCACTACCTTTAGGCACTAGTGAATGTCTGATTAATTAGCTGCAGCATTTGATGTAGAAGCATTATGGTCCTGCTGTAAATTAGTGCATATGGTTGATTATCTTTCTAAAAGTTATTCTTCCTTTACATGTCAACTTAAGCATGTGCTTTAAAAAAGCTATGTTTAATTTCACTGGTGCTTGACAGTCTATTTTTATGTGGTAGTTTTTAGTAGATAACTGAGTTGCTAGGATTCTGTCAGGAAAACATCACCTTGGGTATTGACAAGAACTGTAATAAAGAAGCTCAGATTTCGTAATATAACCCAATATGAGATTTGGTGACTACTTAAAACTTTTGATTTCATAACAGAACACTGTATCTGTGTAAGAAAAGGCTTTACTACTTTTACTGTATACATATGTTTATTTGTGAGAAGTGCACAGTGTGGTAACAGTAATTGTATGGGTGGTTTCCTAATGTATTAACCTCAAGGTTGGATTCAGAAAATAGTCAAGTTGTGGTTTTGACATAGACTGAAGTAACAAACTAGCATTTAGGGTACTTAGCGATCAAGAGTACATTGAAGCAGTTCTCATATTTGAGGAGTATATAGCGTCCCTGTTAAAGTGAATGGTTTGCATTTACAGATGTTCAAAGGAGCTCTTTCAAAATTGCATGCCTTGCTTATGTTTGTGTCATACTTGAAATAGGGGGACCCTTCATCTCTCTTATGCTTGCTGGATCAGTGTCTCAACAGGCCGCACATCTGCATTTGGTGCTCTAAGGTCTAAAGGCCGTGGTTTCAATTTATACTTCAAATGTTGGATTACCTTTATAATACTGACACTGAAGTGCATCTTGGAGGGGGTGACTGTATTCCTGTGCATCCTTTGGATGAAATGCTTAATACAAGTCCATTGGCTTGAGTAGGTGGTAGCACAGATGGATGAAAAAGATCCCACAGCACTTAACAAAAAGGGTAGAGAGGAATTCCTCAGTGCCCTGGTCAAATTTCCCTTATTTATTATAAATGCCCACTCAGAATTTCCCTAAAATAAGAGGCTGCTGGTCTAGTTTGACAAACTCAGCTAACAGTAAATAAAAAAAAATTGAAGTGCAGACTGATGTTGTTACTTGTGAGTATGCACAAATATTACAGTAGTGTGTTCAACAGGTGACACTCTGATGACACAAATATTACAGTAGTGTGTTCAACAGGTGGCACTCTGATGACACAAATATTACAATAGTGTGTTCAACAGGTGGCACTCTGATGGCACAAATATTACAGTAGTGTGTTCAACAGGTGGCACTCTGATGACATACCATAAGGGTCTGCTTAGCGCTCACACTTATTAGAGATTTTCTGATGGCAGGATTAACACAGTGGTCTTTTAGATTGTTGGCCTGAGTCTCCATTCACATTCATTCACTGTGACACATCTTGCAATGCAAGGCAGTTTACCACAGTACTGGATAATGCTCAGTTCACAGCAACATAAAACAGCATCAGAAATAAACAGTCAACTTAAAAAGTACAAACCTGAAGCCTGGTTTGCTTTCCGTCCTTGCAGAAACAGAAAAAAAAAAAAAACATTTCAGCTTCAACTTGAGTACACTAGCCCAGTCTACTACCCTTAATGATGTTCTCAGTTCAAGATCAGCTTCTGGTCTCCTATATTGATTAAGAACCCCCCCCCCTCTACCAAAGCAGTTCGTTAGCACCTTTACCATGGTCAGATAGTCTTAATGATGTTTCTGATTGATTACCTTCACCTCCACCATGAAATGCACAGCAGTTTTCAGCTGAGCACACTGTACTTTAATGTAATATCTGAGGTGTCTAATCCAGGTTTACTGATGTTTATGAATCATAATTGGGTGACTTTAGTGTGATAAGTAGCATTACAGTAGATCTATAGTAATATACACAAGCACATAAATAGCTGCTATATGAGACAGTTGTGCATCACAGAAAATGAAAACTTTAAAAAATATATGTGTGTGTGTGTGTGTGTGTGTGTGTGTGTGTGTGTGTGTGTGTGTGTGTGTGTGTGTGTGAGGGACTGTAGAATGTGTGTGTGTGAGTTTGCTTTTGTTTTCTGTTTGTGCAATCTCAGAGTTAGTATATATAAGTAGGGAGGTGTGGGGGGCACAGGGGGGCTTGCCCCCTACTTATTTGTGATGTAGCTTTGTTTATTTTGCGGTATGTGTGTTGTGGTATATGTGTGGTCCATTGTTTGCTATGCTTTCAGTGTTTTAAATTTTGCGGTTTTGAGCTTCGCAGTTTTGGGCCTTCGGTGTTGTGTGGATTCGATTTCATGGTCTTGAAAAACTGAAATTCGGGATTTCAGTCTTTCAAGATTATGAAGTGAATCCATATATATATATATATATATATATATATATATATATATATATATATATATATATTATATGGTTGTGTGTGTGTGTGTGTGTGTGTGTGTGTGTGTGTGTGTGTGTGTGTGTGTGTGTGTGTGTGTGTGTGTGTGTGTGTGTGTGTGTGTGTGTGTGTGTGTGTGTGTGTGTTTGTGTTTTTTTTTACAGGAATCCCTTCCTCATCCCTTAGATTACTTACTGATTTTCAGTCCAAGGTTGCATCATTGCAGAACAATCATTATTGCCCATTCTTCAGGCTCATACCACAAAAAGGACAAAATAAATAAGTCATTTTAGCATGACTGAAAAATAGAAAGCAGAATCACACAATGCGCATTCAACAGAAAGCATCAACAGACTATTACGAATAAGGAAATTTGATTCATTAAATTCTGTTCAAGGACTGGTATAAAAACTCCGGTCACACTATATCAGAAATACTCGAGACAGTACAAGAGTATATTTAGTGTTTTTTAGTAGTTTACTTATAGGTACACATCTTAGCCCTACAGGGATGATCTGTTTTCCTTGGGGCCTTATGGCAGGGCAACACACAAGTCCAAGCCCTGCTAATTTTGTTAAATGGATCATTGGCATAGTTTTTGCACAGGACTTTCTAATGCTGGACAGAGTGCCACTTATATAGAACTCATCCAGCCCCTATAGCAGACAACCACTGTCCAGTCCAGATCCTGCAGCTGTAGGTAGTAGGACCATTGGTACAGAATACAAGTAGATGTCAATAAAGGGTATCACAGTCACTGCTAATGTGCAAACACTGAATTATCATTGTTTTTCTGGGGATATTATATACTCCAAGGAAAACATCCATATATTTGTGGTGGCTAGCAGTAATGTGGAGATTGTCTGCACTTATTTATGTGCTGATGTTTTCCATTTCTAGGATGAGATGAACATAAATATAGTGGTGGTGGTGGTGGTGGTACGGAATTTTAGGAATGTTAAGAGTCTGACAGCAACTTAAAATGGCTGCGTCTTCATGATCAAGCAGGGGCAACTTCTGATATTGGATGGTCTGCAGAAGGAAGAATGTGTAAGGCATGAAGTTTCTTGTAACATTTTTTGAAATTGGCTCTGTACAGGATGCTGATTCTGAAGAGATAGGACTGGATCTTCGGAACTTGAGTCTATGTGTCCAAAGTGCCAGTGATCGCAGAGAAAGGCAGTCAGTGTCAAATCTATCACCCAACTTATTGTAGTTTTATTATAATGCAAAGTCCATATTCAATTTGTGAGCAAAACACTATTACCTAGATTTTTTTTTCTGTTTCTAATATAAGAATATTAAGCATTTATATATAAAGTTGATGAAGCAAGTTAAGAGGTTATGTTAATGTTATTGTTAGGTAGTTGCAGGAATTCATTATCATGCATGTCGACATCCAGTTAATCCTGCACACTCCATCTGTGTTAGCACAAAGAGTAATGGGGCTCTTTGAATATGCAGGCTACTAAGCACATCTACACATTCAGCAGCACCTGTTCATAACCAGAACTCCCACTAGCAGCCATAGACAAGTGCACAGGAGCTTGAGCATACAATACCAACAACAGGTTGTATATACATGCAACCCAAGTAAGCGAGCACACACAGACAGACAATACAAGCCAAGGCAACTTGAATGACGTAATTAAGAGGCAGTAGAAGGTTAATGCAGAAAGTGTAGTTAGATATAAGTAGATTAGTATGCAAACAATTGTAACTAAATATATTTTATATATTCAAATAATGCTGCTCACTTAGAGATGCATGTACATAATAAAAAACAAATGCCGGTATGGGATGTGAGAGGAATACAGCTACAGTGTAGCAAAGGGGAGTAAATGTGATACATGTAAACATTTTTTAAAGGGCACAGTTGACATAACACTTAGCAAGGAAAGCAAATACAATAGGGGATACTGCATATACTGTAGGTATTGCAAAGCAGATGTGTATCCAAAAAGTTATACGTTTTAACTAATATTATGCTGTGGTCCCCACATCTCATGTGAAACAGTTTAAATGAATTCTAAAGCTGTCACCTTATGCACTTCAGAAATGGACTTTTTATTGCAGTTTTTGTCATTCGTACCCACAGTAAGGTTATTGTAAAGATAAAGGTGTACTGAGCTGTTTGGTTAGCTGCTATATACCTATATCAACTGTATTACAACCTGAGATAAGTACAAACTTGCAGTGTTAAAAGATAGTACTGCATTTTATTTTTCTGTTTATTTGTTTCATTGAATATTGTGTTAAAAACACTACTTCATTTTATTTTTCTTTTATTTATTTGCTTCACTGAATATTGTGATCTCTCTGTCTCTCTACAGTAAATGGGGGTTATTTTTCTCACTTCACTGATATTCGATGTTGAACACAGCCTTGTGATGTAGTTTTGTGGATGTGTGTTGTTTTGTTTGTTTATTTTGTGGTGTGTGGGTGTTGTTGTATATGTGTGGTCCGATGTTTGCTGTGTTTTCGGTGTTTTAAATTTCACAGTTTTGGACTTCGCGGTTTTGGGCTTTTGGTGTTGTGTAGATTCGATTTCATGGTCTCGAAAAACTGAAATTCGAGATTTCAGTCTTTAGGTCTTTCGAGATTATGAAGTGAATCCATATAAATATATATAAATATATATATATATATATATATATATATATATATATATATATATATATATATATATATATATATATATATATATATATGTGTTTGTGTGGGGGTGGGTTCAGAGGAATTCCTTCCTCACCCCTTAGATTGCTTACGGATTTTCAGTCCAAGATGGCATCATCTCAGGACAATCATTATTGCCCATTGTTCAGGCTCATACCACAAAAAGGGCAAAATAAATAAGTCATGTTAGCATCAGACTGATAGAAAGCAGAATCACACAAATGCCCATTCAACATAAAGCAGCAACAGGCTATTAGGAATAATTCACTAAATTCTGTTCAAGGACTGGTATGAAAACTCCAGTCACACTATATCAGAAATACTTGAGACAGTACAAGAGAATATTTAGTGTTTTTTAGCAGTTTACTTATAAGTAAGCATCTTAGCCCTACAAGGGATGATCTGTTTTCCTTAGGGCCCTATGGCAGGGCATCAAACAAGTCCATGCCCTGCTAATTTTGTTAAATGGATCATTGACATAGTTTATGCCCAAGTCTTTTTAATGCTGGACAGAGTGCCACTTATATAGAGCTCATCAAGCCCCTATAGCAGACAACCACTGTCCTGTCCAGATCCTGCAGCTGTAGGTAGTAGAACCATTGGTACAGAATACAAGTAGATGTCAATAAAGGGTATCACAGTCACTGCTAATGTGCAAACATTGAATTATCATTCACTTCCTGGGGATATTATACACTCCGAGGAAAACATCCATATATTTTTGGTGGCTATCAGTAATGTGGAGATTGTCTGCACTTGTTTATGTGCTGATGTTTTCCATTTCTGGGATAAGATGAAGATAAATATTGTGGTGGTGGTGGTGGTGCTAAGGAATGTTAGGAATGTTAAGACTCTGACAGCAACTTAAAATGGCTTCTTCTTCATGATCAAGCAGGGGCAACTTCTGATATTGGATGGTCTGCAGAAGGAGGAATGTGTAAGGCATGAAGTTTCTTGTAACATTTTTTTTTAAATTGGCTCTTTACAAGATGCTGATTCTGAAGAGATAGAACTGGATCTTCAGAACTTGAGTCTATGTGTCCAAAGTGCCAGTGATCGCAGAAAAAGGCAGTCAGTGTCGAATCTATCCCCCAACTTATTGTAGTTTTATTATAATGCAAAGTCCATATTCAATTTGTGAGCAAAACACTATTACCTAGACTTTTTTTTCTGTTTCTAATATAAGAACATTAAGCATTCATATATAAAGTTGATGAAGCAAGTTAAGATGTTATGTTAATGTTATTGTTAGATAGATACGGGAATTCATTAACATGCATGTAGACATCCAGTTAATCCTGCATACTCCATCTGTGTCAGCACAAAGAGCAATGGGGCTCTTTGAATATGCAGGCTACTAAGCAAATCTACACATTCAGCAGCACCTGTTCATAACCAGAACTCTCACTAACAGCCATGGACAAGTGCACAGGGGCTCGAGCATACAATACAAACAACAGGTTGTATATACATGCAACCCACGTAAGCGAGCACACATAGATAGACAATACAAGCCAAGGCAACTTGAATGACATAATTAAGACACAGTGGAAGGTTAATGCAGAAAGTGTAGTTAGACATAAGTAGATTAGTATACAAACAATCGTAACTAAATATATTTTTATCTACTCAAATAATGCTGTTCACTTAGAGATGCACGTACATAATAAAAAATAAATGCTGATACGGGATGTGAGACGAATACAGCTACAGTGTAGCAAAGGGGAGTAAATGTGATACATGTAAAATTTATTTAAAGGGCACAGTTGACATAACAATTAGCAAGGAAAACAAATACAATAGGGGATATTGCATATACTGCAAGTATTGCAAAGCAGATGTGTATCCAAAAATTTATACGTTTTAACTAATATTATGCTGTGGTCCCCAAATCTCATGTGAAACAATTTAAATAAATTCTAAAGCTGCTGCCCTATGCACTTCAGAAATTGACTTTTTATTGCAGTTTTTGTCATTTGTAACCACAGAAAGGTTATTGTAAAGATAAAGGTGTAATGAGCTATTTGGTTAGCTGCCCTATACCTGTAGCAACTGTATTACAACCTGGGATAAGTACAAACTTGCAGTGTTAAAAGATTGTACTGCAATTTATTTTTCTGTTTATTTGCTTCACTGAATATTGTGATCTCTCTGTCTCTACAGTAAGTGGGGGTTATTGTTCTCACTTCATTGATATTCGGTGTTGAACACTTAGCCTTGTGATGTAGTTTGTGAATGTGTGTTGTTTTGTTTGTTTATTTTGTGGTGTGTGTGTGTGTGTGTGTGTGTGTGTGTGTGTGTGTGTGTGTGTGTGTGTGTGCGTGTGTGTGTGTGTGTTGTGTGTGCGTGTGTGTGTGTGTGTGTGTGTGTGTGTGTGTGTGTGTGTGTGTGTGTGTGTTGTGGTATATGTGTGGTCCGATGTTTGCTGTGTTTTCAGTGTTTTAAATTTCGCAATTTTGGGCTTCGTGGTTTTGGGCTGTTGGTGTTGTATTGATTCGATTTCATGGTCTCGAAAAACTGAAATTCGAGATTTCAGTCTTTCAAGATTATGAAGTGACTCTATATATATATATATATATATATATATATATATATATATATATATATATATATATATATTTATATATATATTTATATATATATATATATATATATATATATATATGTTTGTGTGTGGGGGGGTTTGAGAGGAATTCCTTCCTCACCCCTTAGATTACTTATGGATTTTCAGTCCAAGGTGGCATCATCTCAGAATAATCATTATTGCCAATTCATCAGGCTCATACCACATAAAGGGCAAAATAAATAAGTCATCTTAGCATCAGACTGAAAAATAGAAACAGAATTACACAAATGCCCATTCAACATAAAGCAGCAACAGGCTATTAGGAATAATTCACTAAATTCTGTTCAAGGACTGGTATGAAAACTCCAGTCACACTATATCAGAAATACTTGAGACAGTACAAGAGCATATTTAGTGTTTTAGTAATTTACTTATAGGTAAGCATCTTAGCCCTACAGGGGATGACCTGGTTTCCTTGGGGCCCTATGGCAGGACAACACACAAGTCTAAGCCCTGCTAATTTTGTTAAATGGATCATTGACATAGTTTATGCCCGGGTCTTTTTAATGCTGGACAGAGTGCCACTTATATAGAGCTCATCAAGCCCCTATAGCAGACAACCACTGTCCAGTCCAGATCCTACAGCTGTAGGTTGTAGGACCATTGGTACAGAATACAAGTAGATGTCAATAAAGGGTATCACAGTCACAGCTAATGTGCAAACATTGAATTATCATTTACTTCCTGGGGATATTATACACTCCAAGGAAAACATCCATATATTTTTGGTGGCTAGCAATAATGTGGAGATTGTCTGCACTTGTTTATGTGTTGATGTTTTCCATTTCTGGGATGAGATGAACATAACTATAGTGGTGGTGGTATGGCATTTTAGGAATGTTAAGAGTCTGACAGCAACTTAAAATGGCTGCTTCTTCATGATAATGCAGGGGCAACTTCTGATATTGGATGGTCTGCAGAAGGAGGAATGTGTAAGGCATGAAGTTTCTTGTAACATTTTTTGAAATTGGCTTTGTGCAGGATGCTGATTTTGAAGAGATAGGACTGGATCTTCAGAACTTAAGTCTATGTGTCCAAAGTGCCAGTAATCGCAGAGAAAGGCAGTCAGTGTTGAATCTATCCCCCAACATATTGTAGTTTTATTATAATGCAAAGTCCATATTCAATTTGTGAGCAAAACACTGTTATTACCTAGACTTTTTTTCTGTTTCTAATATAAGAACATTAAGCATTCATATATAAAGTTGATGAAGCAAGTTAAGATGTTATGTTAATGTTATTGTTAGATAGTTGCGGGAATTCATTAACATGCATATAGACATGCAGTTAATCCTGCATACTCCATCTGTGTTAGCACAAAGAGCAATGGGGCTCTTTGAATATGCAGGATACTAAGCACATCTACATATTCAGCAGCACCTGTTCATAACCAGAACTCTCACTAACAGCTATGTATAGGTGCACAGGGGCTCGAGCATACAATACAAACAACAGGTTGTATATACATGCAACTCAAGTAAGCGAGCACACACAGACAGACAATACAAGGCAACTTGAATACCATAAGGCAGTGGAAGGTTAATACAGAAAGTGTAGTTAGATATAAGTAGATTAGTATCCAAACAATCGTAACTAAATATATTTTTATCTATTCAAATAATGCTGTTCACTTAGAGATGGATGTACATAATAAAAAATAAATGCTGATACGGGATGTGAGTGGAATACAGCTACAGTGTAGCAAAGGGGAGTAAATGTGATACATGTGAAATTTATTTAAAGGGCAATGTTGACATAACACTTAGCAAGGAAAGCAAATACCATAGGGGATATTGCATATACTGCAGTTATTGCAAAGCAGATGTGTATCCAAAAAGTTATACGTTTTAACCAATATTTTGCTGTGGTCCCCACATCTCATGTGAAACAATTTAAATGAATTCTAAAGCTGTTGCCCCATGTACTTCAGAAATGGACTTTTTATTGCAGTTTTTGTCATTTGTAACCACAGAAAGGTTATTGTAAAGATAAAACTGTACTGAGCTGTTTGGTTAGCTGTTATATACCTACATCAACTGTATTATAAGCTAATTACAAACTTGCAGTGTTAAAAGATAGGACTGCATTTTATTTTTTTGTTTATTTATTTGTTTCATTAAAGATACTACTTCTTTTTACTTTTCTGTTTATTTATTTGCTTCACTAAATATTGGGTTACATATCAAAAGAACAAAAGTGATGAAGTGTGAATGCTCAGATGAGTGAAAATGCTGCAAATTGAAGTTTTTTTTTTTTTAAAGCAGTACAATGAAGAATAATGTTTTCGATTTGCGGAATTTTCGCTTATCACCAAATATTGTGATCTCTCTGTCTCCTACAGTAAGTGGGGTTATTGTTCTCACTTCATTGATATTCAGTGTTGAACACTTAGCCTAGAGGGTTTCCCTGTGCTTATAAGTCTTAGTCACTTATCTGTGAATATATTTCTGCTGAATAGCTGAATATTTGAGCTGTTTGGTTAGCTGCTACATACCTACATTAACTGTATTACAAGATAAGCACAAACCTTCAGTGTTAAAAGATAGTACTGCATTTTATTTTTCTGTTTATTTGTTTTTTTGAATGTTGTGTTAAAGATAGTACTGCATTTTATCTTTCTGTTTATTTATTTGCTTCACTGAATATTGTGATCTCCGTCTCTCTGCAGTTAGTTTCCAACCCTCCTTTCTTGTTCTTGTTGTGGTATTAATCTTGGTGGCTTTGGAATTGCCCATCTCCTTCCTGTAAATTTGTGTTTGAATACTCTTCCTGGGTCCATCTCATTTGCTCACTCAACCAATTACAGTGAGATCATATTTTGATTTCAGACACTCCTACCAGTCCCATCTATTCAGCTCTATCCCAGCTCTATCCTTGTCTAGTGTCATTAGCTCATTCTACCTAATACAGAGAGAACATATGAGTAGGCCAACCCAAGTAGGCCCTTAACCTTGAATTATCTTCTGTTTCTCTTTTCTCCCTTTCCACTTTACTTTGTGTTCTGACTGAGTGTGCTTCTGACTGAGTGTGCTTCTCAGCTGGTAAGTATATTTTTTGGCACTTTTTAACTGTTTAGAGTTGAATTAAATGACAATTGAATTCAGTTCAGAATACAGTTTGAATAAATTGCTTTAATATTGCTACACACTCGTGTGCTAGCTTGCACTACACTTGAATTGTCTTTAGTGCTGTTTAGGATGCTTTTCTGTAACAAAAAAAAAATAATAATAATTCTAAGCTTGTTTCCTGCCTTTCCTGTAACTAGTCTAGTACAGATACCGATTTGCTGTATCCAGGACTGTTTGTAAGCTTCTGAGCCCCCAAGCCTTTCTGTGTTGGAAGGAAGCCTTCTAGCTTATCAGTGGGAGCGATAAGCACTAGGTAGCCTATCTACCTCAAGAGTGGTTACTGACCCAAAAATTGTATTTTATTGGCCATTTGGGCAGTGTTTCCATCTCTTTCAACTTTCTGGTCTAAAAGCCCATGTTTGTGCTTGTTTCCCACCTTTCCTATAACTAGCCTAGTCAAGATTCAGATTTGCTGTATCCAAGACTGTAAACTTCTGAGCCCCCCAAGCCTCTCTGTGTTGGAGGGAAGCCTTCTAGCTTGTCAGTGGGAGGGGTAAGCACTAGGTAGCCTGTCTACCACAAGAGGAGTGGTTTCTGGCCCAGAAATTCTAGTTAAATGGCCATTTGGGCAGTTTTTTCCATCTCCTTCAACTTTCTGGTCTAAAATCCTGCGCTTGCACTTTTCCTGCCTTTCCCGTAATTAGTCTAGTCCAGATACAGATGTGCTGTATCCAGGACTGTATGTAAGCTTCTGAGACCCTCAAGCCTTACTGTGTTGAGGAAAGTCTTCAAGCTTAACAGGTGGGAGTGCTAAGCACCAGGTAGCCTATCTACCACAAGAACAGTGGTTTCTGGCCTAGAAATTGTAGTTCATTGGCCGTTTGGGCAGTTTTTTCCATCTCCTTCGACTTTCTGGTCTAGAGTCCTATGTTTGTGCTTTTCCCGCCTTCCTGTAACTAGTCTAGTCCAGATACAGATTTGCTGTATCCAGGACTGTATGTAAGCTTCTGAGCCCCCCAAAACTTTCTGTGTTGAGGAAAGTCTTCAAGCTTAACAGTGTAAGTGCTAAGCACTAGGTAGCCTATCTACCACAAGAGGAGTGGTTTATGTGCCAGACATTGTAGTTTATTGGCCATTTGAGCACTTTTTTTCCATCTCCTTCAACATTCTGGTTTAAAAGCCCATATCTGTACTTGTTTCCCACCCTTCCTGTAACAAATCTAGTCCAGATACAGATTTGCTGTATCCAGGACTGTTTGTAAGCTTCAGAGAGGTGCCAGAGTCTGCTCTTCAATTTTTTCCTTAGATCTGCTAGTTCTCTCCTCTCCTGCACTTTTACTAGCTTATTAGACTAGCACTTTACCATACCAGACTTTTTGTAGCAATTATTGTAGCACACAAATGTGCTACCAGCACTAAATGCTCTACAAGGAAACAGCTCCAGTACTTATTATCAGCACCTACCCCTTCAGGCATGCCTAAAGGTCAGTACTCTATGCTTTTTTTCTATTAACCTGGTGAATTTGGGCATCCTAAGTCAATGTAGCAACTGCCTCATGTACACCGACAACCCTCTCCACTTACCTCCCAAAACTCAGACTTGTGAGAGATGAACTCATATATCCAAATTGGAAGCCACACACTCTCTGTTCAAGACTGGAATAGCTGGTCAAGAGAAGAAGGTCAACACTTGCAACACACCACATGGAACACATAGCCCTCCAGAACACACACCAGCACTGCCTTCAAATAAAAACAAAAAAAAAAACACACACACCTTCACCAAGGCTCTCAATAAAAATCTACCCAAACAGCAGAGACCTCCAAGGCAGACATGCACTTGACCACGACAACACAACCCTAATCCCAAGACACATAACTCTCCTAAACAGTGTGCCACTCAACCAAAGCCCCTAAGGCAAAACAGCATGCCCAGCGCACTAGTCATGGGTGATTCGATAGTGAGGCACACTGATGTCCCACTCACTAGGTTGAATAAGGAGATATTAACAGTCAGCTGCCTATCAGGTGCCAGCATCCACCACATAATGCATGCACTGAGGTCCCTCAGTAACAGGTACAAATGTGACTCTGTCATTGTACATGTGGGTGTGAATGACCTGAGATGTACCTCCCTGGACTACATGAAAAGAGACATGGAGGAGCTCTCGGATTGTGTAGCCCAGGTGGGTAAGACCAAGCATCCTGTCATCACCCAGAATGATACTACAGTACAAGCAGAAAATGATTGATTTCAACAATTGGCTAAGTTTATGGTATCATTCTAAGGGGATCCAGTATCTGTCTGCCTGGGATGACATAATTGACAGACCTCTATGCTTTGCCAGAGATGGCCTGCATCTGTCACCCCTGGGCTTCCAAAAACTGGCCAAGGCTCTTGCCACCCTTATAGTGACTTTTTTAAGTGGTGTTCCATAGACCAAATTACCATTATAACAGTTACAAACAAATGCAGTCTGAGGGTCATACTGCTCAATGCTAGAAGTCTACATCTCAAAATGCACTTGCTCGAAGCACTCCTTGAAATGGAGAACATTAACATTTGTACTGTAATAAAAACCTGGTTCAAGGCAGCAGAAAGCACCCCTAGACTACTAGGCTATAACTCATTCCACACCGTTCAGCCCCAGAACTTGGACCAAAGCTCCAAAGGTGGTGGTGTTTCCATATTCATAAAGGATGTACACACCTCCAGACTGGTAGCCCAACATAACATTTCAGAGATACTTCAGGTGCAGCTAACATTGGGTAAGACAATGATTCAGGTCATAGCCTGTTATAGGTCCCCAACCATGTCCCAAGACACTCACTCCACGTTCATAAGCACCCTGGAGAATATTATGGTCTAACATAACACTCTTATACTGGGCTAATTCATCTACCCCTCATTTAACTAGGAAAACTACTCATGTACCAATACACTTGCCCAACTTTTCCTGGAATTCATTAATTCCAATGCCCTGGACCAGCTTGTTCCTACCCCCACTAGAGATAGCAACATCCTTAACCTGGTCATTACTAAAATGGGTGACCGCTGCTGTACACCAATAGTCAACTCTTCCCTAGTAAGATATTGACCACAAACTAATCACCTTGGAAATCCACATCCCACTCCCCCCACCACCACATAGGTAGCCACCATGAAAAACTTCTCCAAAGCTAACTTTGGGCTCCTAAGAACAGAGGTAGCTAACTTCACAGCACCCAAGCAAATGAAGAATAGTTGCATGACCGCTGAATCATACACCAATGTACTGTACAAACACATGCACGAATGCATGGTTCTTGCCATACCCAATAGAACCAAGGCGCCCTCCTCCAAAAAAAGGAAGCCAATCTGGTGGTCCACTGCCATAAAACTACAACAGAAGGAGGAAACTGATGTGGAATAAGGTGAAGTCTCAAGACTGAAAAAAACTCCCTTATTAGCTTCAACAAAAAGTTGAGATCCCTCATCAAGTCCTCTAAAGCTAGCTATGAAAACAGAATTACAGCAGATAGTAAAGACAACCACAAGGCCTTCTATAGTTATGTAAAGAACCTCCACAGCAATACCCAGATTTGCTCTGAGCTACTGCACAAAGGTACCTCCTATACCGAACCATCAGATATTGCCATTATACTGGCTGACAGATTCAGTGCCAACTTTACCCCTCTCCCTCCCCCAAAGGACCAATCATGATACCAGTAGATTGCCAGGCACCCAGTATTACTGCTGCACAAGTTAAAATAGTACTGTCCAAGGCCAAGAATACAGCTTCTATGGGACCTGACAATATCCCTGGCTGTGTTGTCCATGAACTAAAGAGTGAACTGGCACCTCACCTGTGTGACCTGTTCAATCACAGCTTCACCTCAAGCTTTGTCCCTACCAAATGGCACACTGCTATAGTCATCCCTTTTCACAAACAGGAGTGACTACAGAACCTGGGAGCTATCACCCCATTAGCCTGGCAAGTCTCATATGCAAAGCTATGGAACCCATCATCATGGACCTAATAAACAAGGATATAGGGAATCTCCAAACTCTGGATCCCACACAGTTTGGTTTTGTGAAGGGTAGATCATGCCTGCTCAAACTGGTCAACTTCTTTGAGTCAGTCACCAGAGCTGTGGATGAAGGCAAGGTGGTTCATACAGCCTTCCTTGATCTGGGCAAGGCCTTTGATACCAGTCCCCACTAGGAATCATAGAAAAACTCACTAAGCTAGGCATCAACCCCTATATCATTTGGTGGGTTGTAAACTGGCTCACAGAACCCACAGTGTGAAAGTAGCTGACTCCAAGTCATACTGCTGACCAGTCATGAGTGGAGTCCCACAGGGATTCGTCCTGGGTCCTCTCCTGTTTTGTATCTACTTCTCTGAAGTCCAGGACAACATGAAAGGACTCTGGCTGACAAAGTTCACAGATGATTGCAAGCTGGGAATCATTATTAACTCCCCAAGTGATGTTAGTATCCTACAGAAAGGCCTCACTAAGACCAACAACTGGTGTCAGAACCATGGTCATAAGCTCAGTGCTAAAAAATTTGCCATCATCCCCTTTGGGAAAAACCCAGTTCCCATGAACTATCACATCAATGGTAGTCCACTGAGCACAGAAGCCATTATAAGAGATATGGTAACACGGGTTAACAGAAACCTCTCTTTAGACAACCACACTGCCACTGTGGTCAGAAAGCCCTTCTATGCGGCATATCACATTACTAAGGGTTTTGCATACAGGAAGAAACAGGCCATTGTCTCCCTCTACTCTTCCCTCATTAGACCAGTCATCAAGTACAATGCCCCATTTGGCACGTACCTCACTAGACACCTGCAACAACTGGAGAGGCCACAGAAGTACCTCACAAAGAGGATCTTAGGCCTTAAATATTTGTCCTATATGGACAGACTCAAAAGACTCCAACTATTCTCTGTCTCATAGTGCCTACTTAGAGGTGATCTCTGCTTGATTTACAAAGCCATGTCTGACCCAGCTCTGTTAGAAATGCTACATCTAAAGAAATCCTAATCCCTCCACACCACACGCTCCAGAGACCTCAACCTCATTGCCACAATCAATAGAATGTGCTGGAGGGACAGGTTCATAACCCAGAGACTGCTCATGCTATGGAACAGACTTCCCATACATGTCAAACAGAATGGCCCTATTCAAGAAAAATCTTGATGAGTGGATGGGAAAGAGAAAATTCACCCTGGGGATCACTCCAGTGGCTCTAGTCGACAGAGACACTGGAAACTAAGGTCGATTGGCATGATGCCAGGGTAATCCTATGGGCTAGGCTTGTAAAAGCTCCAGGGCCATTAGCCTAGTACACACTTATGCACCTATGAACCTATTAGCTAAACATATGTTGTATATTAATGTAAATTATAGAACAGTTTATACCGTTTTAAAATCTAGCTGTACATTTTCCACTATAGATTTCCTGCAACATGCTCAGTAAATTGTGGTACTCACTTGATTATATTGAGTGCCTAGCTACAACCATGTTGCAGGTAAATGGAACTACTCTGCCATTGCAATACATACTGTGGTTGTGATCACAGGTAATAAATTACATCCACATGACTGATGTTAGAACATACATACAGGTTAAAGAATTGTAAGGCTTATTCAGTGCCTTATGTGTATGAATGACGCAATACGGATGTTGTTATGGCAATGTACATCTGTGACAATGTGAAAATACTGAAAAGAATCATGGACACCTGGATAGTGATTCCAATAATAGTATTAATGCAGGGAAAAAAAAACATTTGTGCCAGCAACCTGCATTTTGAGAATAGCAGAAAGTTTGTGACTGTTCATGCATGCTGTGTGTGTGTGTGTGTGTGTGTGTGTGTGTGTGTGTGTGTGTGTGTGTGTGTGTGTGTGTGTGTGTGTGTGTGTATGTGTATATGTATGAAATACAGAAGGGCATAAAACATACACAGAACTGTCACATTGTCCAGGATATAAATGGAATAATTATCTGATATACATACTAATAGTTGTCTAAGTATAAGAGATATGACACATGTAAATGCAAAATTAGGCCAATTGTCATGTGACTTATGCCAACATGCATAAAAATCAACGTACGACTTGTCTCAGTAACTGAAAATAGGTTATGTTTGTGTATGGATGTCATTATGTGTATCACTATGCATAGGAAGTATTATGTGCAGAATACAAATTAATAGGTAGGCAAAACAAAATGACATACCAGCATTATGGTGTTATTACATCATCTACTGGGGAAATATAGTAAATGTCAGACCACAATTATTTGAATATGATAGATTTTTGGCGCTGTAATCAATGATATGACATGTGTCCTTCCTGCTGCAAGTGCCACACCATTTATGTTGGCATAACAAAGTATTTTAAAGTACACATATGAGTGCAGTTTACCATCAAGTTGTAATTGATATTTAGGCCAGAAATTAGCCTTGGTAAACACACTAGTAATACCTGTATGACACTGTGGTAGAGTGCATCACACCAAGGTGAAACATTAACATGTATTACTAAGTAATCTGTTGACAACTGAAATTTTGTGTACACTAACTTTACACTGGCCTGTGACATATGTTCTTATCCTGCACATGTATGTCAATAAGTGCATTGCACACATGCTGGCACAGCCAACCTTTCAGAAGCTAATTATATTTCTCTTTAACAAAGAAGAGGAAATAACAAGAACTATCTCAGGACATTATACTTAATGTGCATTATGCTATGTGTTATATAATGCATCATTATACTGGGCATGCTTATAAGGAAGTACAGCAAAAACTATAATAGCATCAACTACCCAAAACAAAATCAGAAGGAGGTATCATAACACAGGCCCCCTCACACTTTGTTAGTATTTTATAACATAGCATATATTAAGAAGTTATTAATAAACCATCATTTCCTTTAAAGCCCTGTATATTTATTTATTAGCATTTGATAACCGGGATGAGAGCCCATTTTAAGGGGAGGCCTGAGGAGAACTTCCGAAGAAAAGAAGTAGTGCAAACATGTAGAATTAGAGTAGTAGTGCTAGTAAAGGTGCAGAATTAGAGAGGTAGTGCTAGTAAAAGTGTGCTAGTAAAGGTGTAGAATAAGAAAAGCAGTGCTAGTAAATGTGTAGAATTACAGAAGTAGTGCTAGTAAAGGTGCATAATTAGAGAAGTAGTGCTAGTAAAGAAGTAGAATTACAGAAGTACTGCTAGTAAAGGTGCAAAATTAGAGATGTAGTGCTAGTAAAGGTGTAGAATTAGAGAAGCGCAGCTAGTAAAGGTTAGCTTTAGAGAAGTAGTGATAGTAAAGGTGTAGAATTACAGAAGTTATGCTAGTAGAAGTGTAGAATTAGAGAAGCAGTACTAGTAAAGGTGTAGAATTAGACAACTAGTGCTAGTAAAGGTGCAGAATAAGAGAAACAGTGCTAGTAAAGGTGTAGAATTAGAGAAGTAGTGCTAGTAAAGGTGTGGAATTAGAGATGTGGTGCTAGTAAATGTATAGAATTAGAGAATCAGTGCTAGTAAAGGTGTAGAATTAGAGATGCAATGCTAGTAAAGGTGTAGAATTAGAGAAGTAGTGCTAGTAAAGGTGTAGAATTAGAGAAGTGGTGCTAGTAAAGGTGTAGAATTAGAGAAGCAGTGTTAGTATAGGTGTAGAAATAAAGGAGTAGTGCTAGTAAAGGTGCAGAATTAGAGAAGCAGTGCTAGTAAAGTTGTAGAATTAGAGAAGCAGTGCTAGTAAAGGTATAGAATTACAAAACTAGTGCTAGTAAATGTGCAGAATTAGAGAAGCAGTGCTAGTAAAGGTGTAGAATTACAGAAGTAGTGCTAGAAAAGGTGCAGAATTAGAGAAGTAGTGCTATTAAAGGTGCAGAATTAGAGAAGTAGTGCTAGTAAAAGTGTAGAATTAGAGAAGTAGGCTAGTAAAGGTGTAGAATTACAGAAGTAGTGCTAGAAAAGGTGCAGAATTAGAGAAGTAGTGCTATTAAAGTGCAGAATTAGAGAAGTAGTGCTAGTAAAGGTGTAGAATTAGAGAAGCAGTGCTAGTAAAGGTGTAGAATTACAAAACTAGTGCTAGTAAAGGTGCAGAATTAGAGAAGCAGTACTAGTAAAGGTGTAGAATTAGAGAAGTAGTGCTAGTAAAAGTGTAGAATTAGAGAAGTAGGCTAGTAAATGTGCAGAATTGGAGAAGTAGTGCTAGTAAAAGTGTAGAATTAGAGAAGTAGTGCTAGTAAAGGTTCAGAATTAGAGAAACAGTGCTAGTAAAGGTGTAAAATTACAGAATTAGTGTTGGTAAAGGTATAGAATTACAGATAATTTCTGTGTCTCTGCTCGTCAGTAGCGCAGGAAAATAACTTTCTTGGGTGGCGTAAACCAGGGAACCTTGTTGGCTAGGATTGCGTAGGCCCTTGGGCCGATAGCCTAGTACCTACCTATGAACCTATGAACCTATAAGTAAAGGTGTAGAAATAAAAAAGCAGTGCTAGTAAAGGTGAAGAATTAGAGAAGCTGTGCTAGTAAAGGTGTAGCATTAGAGAAGAAGTGCTAGTAAAAGTGTAGAATTACAGAAGTAGTGCTAGTAAAGGTGTAGAATTAGAGAAGCAGTGCTAGTAAAGGTGTAGAATAAGAGAAGTAGTGCTAGTAAAGGCACAGAATTAGAGATGCAGTGCTAGTAAAGGTGTAGAATTAGAGAAGTAGTGCTAGTAAAGGTGTAGAATTAGAGAAGTGATGCTAGTAAAGGTGTAGAATTAGAGAAGTAGGGCTATTAAAGGTGCAGAATTAGAGAAGCAGTGCTAGTAAAGGTGTAGAATTACAGAAGCAGTGCTAGTAAAGGTGTAGCATTACAGAAGTGATGCTAGTAAAGGTGAAGAATTAGAGAAGTTATGGTAGTAAAAGTGTAGAGTTAGAGAAGCAGTGCTAGTAAAGATGTAGAAACAGATAAGTAGTGCTAGTAAAAGTGTAGAATTAGAGAAGCTGTGCTAGTAAAGGTGTAGAATTAGAGAAGTAGTGCTAGTAAAGGTGCAGAATTAGAGAAGCAGTGCTAGTAAAGGTGTAGAATTAGAGAAGTGGCGCTAATAAAGGTGCAAAATTAGAGAGGCCGTGCTAGTAAAGGTGTAGATTTAGAGAAGTAGTGCTAGTAAAGGTGTAGAATTAGAGAAGTAGTGCTAGTAAAGTTGCAAAATTAAAGAAGTAGTGCTAATAAAGGTGTAGAATTAGAGAAGTGGTGCTAGTAAAGGTGTAGAATTAGAGAAGCAGTGCTAGTAAAGGTGTAGAATTAAAGAAATAGTGTTAGTAAAGGTGCAAAATTAGAGAAGCAGTGCTAGTAAAGGTGTAGAATTAGAGAAGTAGTGCTAATAAAGGTGTAGAATTAGAGAAGTAGTGCTAGTAAAGGTGCAAAATTAGAGAAGCCGTGCTAGTAAAGGTGTAGATTTAGAGAAGTAGTGCTAGTAAAGGTGTATAATTAGAGAAGTTGGGCTAGTAAAAGTGTAGAATTAGAAAAGCAGTGCTAGTAAAGGTGCAGAATTATAGAAGTGGTGCTAGTGAAGGTGTAGATTTAGAGAAACAATGCTAGTAAAGGTCTAGAATTAGAGAAGTGGTGCTAGTACAGGTGTAGAATTAGAGAAGCAGTGCTAGTAAAGGTGCAGAATTAGAGAAGCAGTGCTAGTAGGGGTGTAGAATTACAGACGCGGTGCTAGTAAAGGTGTAGAATTAGAGAAGTAGTGCTAGTAAAGGTGTAAAAATAGAAAAACAGTGCTAGTAAAGGTGCAAAATTAGAGAAGCAGTGCTAGTAAAGGTGTAGATTTAGAGAAGTAGTGCTAGTAAAGGTGTATAATTACAGAAGTTGGGCTAGTAAAAGTGTAGAATTAGAAAAGCAGTACTAGTAAAGGTGCAGAATTAGAAATGTTGTCCCACTGAAGGTGCAGATTTAGAGAAACAATGCTAGTAAAGGTGTAGAATTAGAGAAGTGGTGCTAGTAAAGGTGTAGAATTAGAGAAACAGTGCTGGTAATGGTGTAGAATTAGAGAAAAAGTACAAGTAAAGATGTAGAATTACAGAAGCAGTCCTAGTAAAAGTGTAGAATTAGAGAAACAGTGCTAATAAAGGTGTAGAATTAGAGAAGCAGTGCTACTAAAGGTAAGGAATTAGAGAAGCAGTGCTAATAAAGATGTTGAATTAGAGAAGTAGTGCTGGTGAAGGTGTAGAATTAGAGAAGTGGTGCTAGTAAAGGTGTAGAATTAGAGAAGCTGTGCTAGTAAATGTGTAGAATTTGTGAAGTGGTGCTAGCAAAGGTGTAGAATAAGAGAAGTGGTGCTAGTAAAGGTGTAGAATTAGAGAAGCAGTGCTAGTAAAGGTGGAGAATTAGAGAAGTGGTGCTAGTAAAGGTGTAGTATTAGAGAAGCAATACTAGTAAAGGTGTAGAATTAGACAACTAGTGCTAGTAAAGGTGCAGAATAAGAGAAACAGTGCTAGTAAAGGTGTAGAATTAGAGAAGTAGTGCTAGTAAAGGTATGGAATTAGAGATGTGGTGCTAGTAAATGTATAGAATTAGAGAATCAGTGCTAGTAAAGGTGTAGAATTAGAGATGCAATGCTAGTAAAGGTGTAGAATTAGAGAATTAGTGCTAGTAAAGGTGTAGAATTAGAGAAGTGGTGCTAGTAAAGGTGTAGAATTAGAGAAGCATTGTTAGTATAGGTGTAGAATTAAAGAAGTAGTGCTAGTAAAGGTGCAGAATTAGAGAAGTAGTGCGAGTAAAGGTGTAGAATTAGTGAAGCAGTGCTAGTAAAGTTGTAGAATTACAAAACTAGTGCTAGTAAAGGTGCAGAATTAGAGAAGCAGTGCTAGTAAAGGTGTAGAATTACAGAAGTAGTGCTAGAAAAGGTGCAGAATTAGAGAAGTAGTGCTATTAAAGGTGCAGAATTAGAGAAGTAGTGCTAGTAAAAGTGTAGAATAAGAGAAGTAGGCTAGTAAAGGTGTAAAATTACAGAAGTAGTGCTAGAAAAGGTGCAGAATTAGAGAAGTAGTGCTATAAAAGGTGCAGAATTAGAGAAGTAGTGCTAGTAAAGGTGTAGAATTAGAGAAGCAGTGCTAGTAAAGGTGTAGAATTAGAGAAGTGGCGCTAATAAAGGTGCAAAATTAGAGAGGCCGTGCTAGTAAAGGTGAAGATTTAGAGAAGTAGTGCTAGTAAAGGTGTAGAATTAGAGAAGTAGTGCTAGTAAAGTTGTAGAAATAAAGAACTAGTGTTAGTAAAGGTGCAAAATTAGAGAAGCAGTGCTAGTAAAGATGTAGAATTAGAGAAGTAGTGCTAATAAAGGTGTAGAATTAGAGAAGTAGTGCTAGTAAAGTTGTAGAAATAAAGAACTAGTGTTAGTAAAGGTGCAAAATTAGAGAAGCAGTGCTAGTAAAGATGTAGAATTAGAGAAGTAGTGCTAATAAAGGTGTAGAATTAGAGAAGTAGTGCTATTAAAGGTGCAAAATTAGAGAAGCCGTGCTAGTAAAGGTGTAGATTTAGAGAAGTTGTGCTAGTAAAGGTGTATAATTACAGAAGTTGGGCTAGTAAAAGTGTAGAATTAGAAAAGCAGTGCTAGTAAAGGTGCAAAATTATAGAAGTGGTGCTACTGAAGGTGTAGATTTAGAGAAACAATGCTAGTAAAGGTCTAGAATTAGAGAAGTGGTGCTAGTAAAGGTGTAGAATTAGAGAAGCAGTGCTAGTAAAGGTGCAGAATTAGAGAAGCAGTGCTAGTAGGGGTGTAGAATTACAGACGCGGTGCTAGTAAAGGTGTAGAATTAGAGAAGTAGTGCTAGTAAAGGTGTAAAAATAGAAAAACAGTGCTAGTAAAGGTGCAAAATTAGAGAAGCAGTGCTAGTAAAGGTGTAGATTTAGAGAAGTAGTGCTAGTAAACGTGTAGAATTAGAGAAGTTGGGCTAGTAAATGTGTAGAATTAGAAAAGCAGTGCTAGTAATGGTGCAGAATTAGAAAAGTTGTGCTAGTGAAGGTGTAGATTTAGAGAAACAATGCTAGTAAAGGTGTAGAATTAGAGAAGCAGTGCTGGTAAAGGTGTAGAATTAGAAAAGTAGTGCTAGTAAAGGTGCAGAATTAGAGAAGCAGTGCTAGTAAAGGTGTAGAATAACAGAAGTATTGCTAGTAAAGGTGTAGAATTAGAGAAGCAGTGCTAGTAAATGTGCAAAAATAGAGAAACAGTGCTAGTAATGGTGTAGAATTAGAGTAAAAGTGGAAGTAAAGATGTAGAATTACAGAAGCAGTCCTAGTAAAAGTGTAGAATTAGAGAAACAGTGCTAATAAAGGTGTAGAATTAGAAAAGCAGTGCTAGTAAAGGTAAAGAATTAGAGAAGCAGTGCTAATAAAGATGTTGAATTAGAGAAGTAGTGCTGGTGAAGGTGTAGAATTAGAGAAGTGGTGCTAGTAAAGGTGTAGAATTAGAGAAGCGGTGCTAGTAAATGTGTAGAATTTGAGAAGTGGTGCTAGCAAAGGTGTAGAATTAGAGAAGTGGTGCTAGTAAAGGTATAGAATTAGAGAAGCAGTGCTAGTAAAGGCGGAGAATTAGAGAAGTTGTGCTAGTGAAGGTGTAGTATTAGAGAAGTAATACTAGTAATGGTGTAGAATTAGACAACTAGTATTAGTAAAGGTGCAGAATAAGAGAAACAGTGCTAGTAAAGGTGTAGAATTAGAGAAGTAGTGCTAGTAAAGGTGTGGAATTAGAGATGTGGTGCTAGTAAATGTATAGAATTAGAGAATCAGTGCTAGTAAAGGTGTAGAATTAGAGATGCAATGCTAGTAAAGGTGTAGAATTAGAGAAGTAGTGCTAGTAAAGGTGTAGAATTAGAGAAGTGGTGCTAGTAAAGGTGTAGAATTAGAGAAGCATTGTTAATATAGGTGTAGAATTAAAGAAGTAGTGCTAGTAAAGGTGCAGAATTAGAGAAGCAGTCCGAGTAAAGGTGTAGAATTAGTGAAGCAGTGCTAGTAAAGTTGTAGAATTACAGAACTATTGCTAGTAAAGGTGCAGAATTAGAGAAGCAGTGCTAGTAAAGGCGTAGAATTACAGAAGTAGTGCTAGAAAAGGTGCAGAATTAGAGAAGTAGTGCTATTAAAGGTGCAAAATTAGAGAAGTAGTGCTAGTAAAAGTGTAGAATTAGAGAAGTAGGCTAGTAAAGGTGTAGAATTACAGAAGTAGTGCTAGAAAAGGTGCAGAATTAGAGAAGTAGTGCTATAAAAGGTGCAGAATTAGAGAAGTAGTGCTAGTAAAGGTGTAGAATTAGAGAAGCAGTGCTAGTAAAGGTGTAGAATTAGAGAAGTGGCGCTAATAAAGGTGCAAAATTAGAGAGGCCGTGCTAGTAAAGGTGAAGATTTAGAGAAGTAGTGCTAGTAAAGGTGTAGAATTAGAGAAGTAGTGCTAGTAAAGTTGCAAAATTAAAAAAGTAGTGCTAATAAAGGTGTAGAATTAGAGAAGTGGTGCTAGTAAAGGTGTAGAATTAGAGAAGTAGTGCTAGTAAAGTTGTAGAAATAAAGAACTAGTGTTAGTAAAGGTGCAAAATTAGAGAAGCAGTGCTAGTAAAGGTGTAGAATTAGAGAAGTAGTGCTAATAAAGGTGTAGAATTAGAGAAGTAGTGCTAGTAAAGGTGCAAAATTAGAGAAGCCGTGCTAGTAAAGGTGTAGATTTAGAGAAGTAGTGCTAGTAAAGGTGTATAATTACAGAAGTTGGGCTAGTAAAAGTGTAGAATTAGAAAAGCAGTGCTAGTAAAGGTGCAGAATTAGAAATGTTATGCCAGTGAAGGTGTAGATTTAGAGAAACAATGCTAGTAAAGGTGTAGAATTAGAGAAGTAGTGCTAGTAAAGGTGTAAAAATAGAAAAACAGTGCTAGTAAAGGTGCAAAATTAGAGAAGCAGTGCTAGTAAACGTGTAGAATTAGAAGTTGGGCTAGTAAATGTGTAGAATTAGAAAAGCAGTGCTAGTAAAGGTGCAGAATTAGAAAAGTTGTGCCAGTGAAGGTGTAGATTTAGAGAAACAATGCTAGTAAAGGTGTAGAATTAGAGAAGTGGTGTTAGTAAAGGTGTAGAATTAGAGAAGCAGTGCTGGTAAAGGTGTAGAATTAGAAAAGTAGTGCTAGTAAAGGTGCAGAATTAGAGAAGCAGTGCTAGTAAAGGTGTAGAATTACAGAAGTATTGCTAGTAAAGGTGTAGAATTAGAGAAGCAGTGCTAGTAAAGGTGCAAAAATAGAGAAACAGTGCTAGTAATGGTGTAGAATTAGAGAAAAAGTGCAAGTAAAGATGTAGAATTAGAGAAGCAGTCCTAGTAAAAGTGTAGAATTAGAGAAACAGTGCTAATAAAGGTGTAGAATTAGAAAAGCAGTGCTAGTAAAGGTAAAGAATTAGAGAAGCAGTGCTAATAAAGATGTTGAATTAGAGTAGTGCTGGTGAAGGTGTAGAATTAGAGAAGTGGTGCTAGTAAAGGTGTAGAATTAGAGAAGCGGTGCTAGTAAATGTGTATAATTTGAGAAGTGGTGCTAGCAAAGGTGTAGAATTAGAGAAGTGGTGCTAGTAAAGGTGTAGATTTAGAGAAGTAGTGCTAGTAAACGTGTAGAATTAGTGAAGTTGGGCTAGTAAATGTGTAGAATTAGAAAAGCAGTGCTAGTAAAGGTGCAGAATTAGAAAAGTTGTGCCAGTGAAGGTGTAGATTTAGAGAAGCAGTGCTAGTAAAGGCGGAGAATTAGAGAAGTTGTGCTAGTAAAGGTGTAGTATTAGAGAAGCAATACTAGTAAAGGTGTAGAATTAGACAACTAGTATTAGTAAAGGTGCAGAATAAGAGAAACAGTGCTAGTAAAGGTGTAGAAATAGAGAAGTAGTGCTAGTAAAGGTGTGGAATTAGAGATGTGGTGCTAGTAAATGTATAGAATTAAAGAATCAGTGCTAGTAAAGGTGTAGAATTAGAGGTGCAATGCTAGTAAAGGTGTAGAATTAGAGAAGTAGTGCTAGTAAAGGTGTAGAATTAGAGAAGTGGTGCTAGTAAAGGTGTAGAATTAGAGAAGCATTGTTAGTATAGGTGTAGAATTAAAGAAGTAGTGCTAGTAAAGGTGCAGAATTAGAGAAGCAGTGCGAGTAAAGGTGTAGAATTAGTGAAGCAGTGCAAGTAAAGGTGTATTATTACAAAACTAGTGCTAGTAAAGGTGCAGAATTAGAGAAGCAGTTCTAGTAAAGGTGTAGAATTACAGAAGTAGTGCTAGAAAAGGTGCAGAATTACAGAAGTAGTGCTATTAAAGGTGCAGAATTAGAGAAGTAGTGCTAGTAAAAGTGTAGAATTAGAGAAGTAGGCTAGTAAATGTGTAGAATTACAGAAGTAGTGCTAGAAAAGGTGCAGAATTACAGAAGTAGTGCTATTAAAGGTGCAGAATTAGAGAAGTAGTGCTAGTAAAGGTGTAGAATTAGAGAAGCAGTGCTAGCAAAGGTGTAGAATTACAAAACTAGTGCTAGTAAAGGTGCAAAATTAGAGAAGCAGTGCTAGTAAAGGTGTAGAATTAGAGAAGTAGTGCTAGTAAAAGTGTAGATTAGAGAAGTAGGCTAGTAAACATGCAGAATTGGAGAAGTAGTGCTAGTAAAAGTGTAGAATTAGAGAAGTAGTGCTAGTAAAGGTTCAGAATTAGAGAAAGAGTGCTAGTAAAGGTGTAAAATTATAGAATTAGTGTTGGTAAAGGTATAGAATTACAGATCAATTCTGTGTCTCTGCTCGTCAGTAGCACAGGCAAATAACTTTCTTGGGTGGCGTAAACCAGGGAACCTTGTTGGCTAGGCTTGCGTAGGCCCTTGGGCCGATAGCCTAGTACCTACCTATGAACCTATGAACCTATAAGTAAAGGTGTAGAAATAGAAAAGCAGTGCTAGTAAAGGTGAAGAATTAGAGAAGCTGTGCTAGTAAAGGTGTAGCATTAGAGAAATAGTGCTAGTAAAGGTGTAGAATTAGAGAAGTAGTGCTAGTAAAGGTGTAGAATTAGAGAAGCAGTGCTAGTAAAGGTGTAGCATTAGAGAAGCAGTGCTAGTAAAGATGTAGAATTAGAGAAGTAGTGCTACTAAAAGTGTAGAATTAGAGAAGCAGTGCTAGTAAAGGTGTAGAATAAGAGAAGTAGTGCTAGTAAAGGCACAGAATTAGAGATGCAGTGCTAGTAAAGGTGTAGAGTTAGAGAAGTAGTGCTAGTAAAGGTGTAGAATTAGAGAAGTGATGCTAGTAAAGGTGTAGAATTAGAGAAGTAGGGCTATTAAAGGTGCAGAATTAGAGAAGCAGTGCTAGTAAAGGTGTAGAATTACAGAAGCAGTGCTAGTAAAGGTGTTGCATTAGAGAAGTGATGCTAGTAAAGGTGAAGAATTAGATAAGTTATGGTAGCAAAAATGTAGAGTTAGAGAAGCAGTGCTAGTAAAGATGTAGAAACAGATAAGTAGTGCTTTTAAAAGTGTAGAATTAAAGAAGCTGTGCTAGTAAAGGTGTAGAATTAGAGAAGTAGTGCTAGTAAAGGTGCAGAATTAGAGAAGTAGTGCTAGTAAAGGTGTGGAATTAGAGATGTGGTGCTAGTAAATGTATAGAATTAAAGAATCAGTGCTAGTAAAGGTGTAGAATTAGAGGTGCAATGCTAGTAAAGGTATAGAATTAGAGAAGTAGTGCTAGTAAAGGTGTAGAATTAGAGAAGTGGTGCTAGTAAAGGTGTAGAATTAGAGAAGCAGTGTTAGTATAGGTGTAGAATTAAAGAAGTAGTGCTAGTAAAGGTGCAGAATTAGAGAAGCAGTGCTAGTAAAGGTGTAGAATTAGAGAAGCAGTGCTAGTAAAGGTGTAGAATTACAAAACTAGTGCTAGTAAAGGTGCAGAATTAGAGAAGCAGTGCTACTAAAGGTGTAGAATTACAGAAGTAGTGCTAGAAAAGGTGCAGAATTAGAGAAGTAGTGCTATTAAAGGTGCAGAATTAGAGAAGTAGTGCTAGTAAAAGTGTAGAATTAGAGAAGTAGGCTAGTAAAGGTGTAGAATTACAGAAGTAGTGCTAGAAAAGGTGCAGAATTAGAGAAGTAGTGCTATTAAAGGTGCAGAATTAGAGAAGTAGTGCTAGTAAAGGTGTAGAATTAGAGAAGCAGTGCTAGTAAAGGTGTAGAATTACAAAACTAGTGCTAGTAAAGGTGCAGAATTAGAGAAGCAGTGCTAGTAAAGGTGTAGAATTAGAGAAGTAGTGCTAGTAAAAGTGTAGAATTAGAGAAGTAGGCTAGTAAACGTGCAGAATTGGAGAAGTAGTGCTAGTAAAAGTGTAGAATTAGAGAAGTAGTGCTAGTAAAGGTTCAGAATTAGAGAAACAGTGCTAGTAAAGGTGTAAAATTACAGAATTAGTGTTGGTAAAGGTATAGAATTACAGATCAATTCTGTGTCTCTGCTCTTCAGTAGCACAGGAAAATAACTTTCTTGGGTGGCGTAAACCAGGGAAACTTGTTGGCTAGGCTTGCGTAGGCCCTTGGGCCGATAGCCTAGTACCTACCTATGAACCTATGAACCTATAAGTAAAGGTGTAGAAATAGAAAAGCAGTGCTAGTAAAGGTGAAGAATTAGAGAAGCTGTGCTAGTAAAGGTGTAGCATTAGAGAAGTAGTGCTAGTAAAGGTGTAGAATTAGAGAAGTAGTGCTAGTAAAGGTGTAGAATTAGAGAAGCAGTGCTAGTAAAGGTGTAGCATTAGAGAAGCAGTGCTAGTAAAGATGTAGAATTAGAGAAGTAGTGCTACTAAAAGTGTAGAATTAGAGAAGCAGTGCTAGTAAAGGTGTAGAATAAGAGAAGTAGTGCTAGTAAAAGTGTAGAATTAGAGAAGCTGTGCTAGTAAAGGTGTAGAATTAGAGAAGTAGTGCTAGTAAAGGTGCAGAATTAGAGAAGCAGTGCTAGTAAAGGTGTAGAAACAGATAAGTAGTGCTAGTAAAAGTGTAGAATTAGAGAAGCTGTGCTAGTAAAGGTGTAGAATTAGAGAAGTAGTGCTAGTAAAGGTGCAGAATTAGAGAAGCAGTGCTAGTAAAGGTGTAGAATTAGAAAAGTGGCGCTAATAAAGGTGCAAAATTAGAGAGGCCGTGCTAGTAAAGGTGTAGATTTGGAGAAGTAGTGCTAGTAAAGGTGTAGAATTAGAGAAGTAGTGCTAGTAAAGTTGCAAAATTAAAGAAGTAGTGCTAATAAAGGTGTAGAATTAGAGAAGTGGTGCTAGTAAAGGTGTAGAATTAGAGAAGCAGTGCTAGTAAAGGTGTAGAATTAAAGAAATAGTGTTAGTAAAGGTGAAAAATTAGAGAAGTAGTGCTAATAAAGGTGTAGAATTAGAGAAGTAGTGCTAATAAAGGTGTAGAATTAGAGAAGTAGTGCTAGTAAAGGTGCAAAATTAGAGAAGCTGTGCTAGTAAAGGTCTAGATTTAGAGAAGTAGTGCTAGTAAAGGTGTATAATTAGAGAAGTTGGGCTAGTAAAAGTGTAGAATTAGAAAAGCAGTGCTAGTAAAGGTGCAGAATTATAGAAGTGGTGCTAGTGAAGGTGTAGATTTAGAGAAACAATGCTAGTAAAGGTCTAGAATTAGAGAAGTGGTGCTAGTAAAGGTGTAGAATTAGAGAAGCAGTGCTAGTAAAGGTGCAGAATTAGAGAAGCAGTGCTAGTAGGGGTGTAGAATTACAGACGCGGTGCTAGTAAAGGTGTAGAATTAGAGAAGTAGTGCTAGTAAAGGTGTAAAAATAGAAAAAACAGTGCTAGTAAAGGTGCAAAATTAGAGAAGCAGTGCTAGTAAAGGTGTAGATTTAGAGAAGTAGTGCTAGTAAACATGTAGAATTAGAGAAGTTGGGCTAGTAAATGTGTAGAATTAGAAAAGCAGTGCTAGTAAAGGTGCAGAATTAGAGAAGTGGTGCCAGTGAAGGTGTAGATTTAGAGAAACAATGCTAGTAAAGGTGTAGAATTAGAGAAGTGGTGCTAGTAAAGGTGTAGAATTAGAGAAGCAGTGCTGGTAAATGTGTAGAATTAGAAAAGTAGTGCTAGTAAAGGTGCAGAATTAGAGAAGCAGTGCTAGTAAAGGTGTAGAATTACAGAAGTATTGCTAGTAAAGGTGTAGAATAAGAGAAGCAGTGCTAGTAAAGGTGCAAAAATAGAGAAACAGTGCTAGTAATGGTGTAGAATTAGAGAAAAAGTGCAAGTAAAGATGTAGAATTAGAGAAGCAGTCCTAGTAAAAGTGTAGAATTAGAGAAACAGTGCTAATAAAGGTGTAGAATTAGAGAAGCAGTGCTAGTAAAGGTAAAGACTTAGAGAAGCAGTGCTAATAAAGATGTTGAATTAGAGAAGTAGTGCTGGTGAAGGTGTAGAATTAGAGAAGTGGTGCTACTAAAGGTGTAGAATTAGAGAAGCACTGCTAGTAAAGGTGTAGAATTTGAGAAGTGGTGCTAGCAAAGGTGCAAATATATAGAACTAGTGCTATTAAAGGTGCAGAATTAGAGAATCAGTGCTAGTAAAGGTGTAGAATTAGAGAAGTAGTGCTAGTAAAGGTGTAGAATTAGAGAAGTGGTGCTAGTAAAGGTGTAGAATTAGAGAAGCAGTGCTAGTAAAGGTGGAGAATTAGAGAAGTGGTGCTAGTAAAGGTGTAGTATTAGAGAAGCAATACTAGTAAAAGTGTTGAGTTTGAGAAGGAGTGGAAGTAAAGGTGCAGAATTAGAGAAGCTGTGCTAGTAAAGGTGCAGAATTAGAGAAGTAGTGCTAGTAAAGGTGTAGAATTAGAGAAGCAGTGCTAGTAACGGTGTAGAATTAGAAAAGTAGTGCTAGTAAAGGTGCAGAATTAGAGAAGCTGTGCTAGTAAAGGTGTAGAATTAGAAAAACAGTGCTAGTAAAGGTGTATAATTAGAGAAGTAGTGCTAGCAAAGGTGTAGAATTAGAGAAGCAGTGCTAGTAAAGATGTAGTGTTAGAGAAGTAGTGCTAGTAAAGGTGTAGAATTAGAGAAGCTTTGCTAGTAAAAGTGTAGAATTAGAGAAGCAGTGCTAGTAAAGATGTAGAATTAGGGAAGTAGTGCTAGTAAAAGTGTAAATTAGAGAAGCAGTGCTAGAAAGGTGTAGAATTAGAGAAGTAGTGCTAGTAAAGGTCTACAATTAGAGAAGTGGTGCTAGAAAAGGTGTTGAATTAGAGAAGCAGTGCTAGTAAAGGTGTAGAATTAGAGAAGTAGTGCTAGTAAAGGTGTAGAATTAGAGAAGTAGAGCTAGTAAAGGTGTAGAATTAGAGAAGCAGTACTAGTAAAGGTGTAGAATTATAAAAGTAGTGCTAGTAAAGGTGTAGAATTAGAGAAGCAGTGCTAGTAAAGATGTAGCATTAGAGAAGTAGTGCTAGTAAAGGTGTAGAATTAGGGAAGTTTTGCTAGTAAAAGTGTAGAATTAGAGAAGCAGTGCTAGTAAAGATGTAGAATTAGGGAAGCAGTGCTAGTAAACGTGTAAAATTAGAGAAGCAGTGCTAGTAAAGGTGTAGAATTAGAGAAGTAGTGCTAGTAAAGGTGTAGAAAATAGAGAAGTGGTGCTAGTAAAGGTGCTGAATTAGAGAAGCAGTGCTAGTAAAGGTGTAGAATTAGAGAAGTAGTGCTAGTAAAGGTGTAGAATTAGAGAATTGGTACTAGTAAAGTTGTAGAATTAGAGAAGCAGTGCTAGGAAAGGTGTTGAATTAGAGAAGTAGTGCTAGTAAATGTGCAGAATTGGAGAAGCTGTGCTAGTAAAGGTGTAGAATTAGAGTAGTAGTGCTAGTAAAGGTGTAGAATTAGAGAAGTAGTGCTAGTAAAGGTGTAGAACTAGAGAAGTGCTAGTAAAGGTGTAGAGTTAGAGAAGCAGTGCTAGTAAATGTGTAGAATTCGAAAAGTAGTGCTAGTAAAGGTGCAGAATTAGAGAATCAGTGCTAGTAAATGTGTAGAATTAGAGAAGTAGTGCTAGTAAAGGTTTAGAATTATAGAAGTTGTGCTAGTAAAAGTGTAGAATTAGAAAAGCAGTGCTAGTAAAATTGCAGAATTAGAGAAGTGTTGCTAGTGAAGGTGTAGAATTAGAGAAGCAGTGCTAGTAAAGGTTTATACTTAGAGAAGTAGTGCTAGTAAAGGTGCAGAATTAGAGAAGCAGTGCCAGTAAAGGTGTAGAGTTAGAGAAGTAGTGCTAGTAAAGATGTAGAATTAGAGAAGTGGTACTAGTAAATGTGCAGAATTAGAGAGACAGTGCTAGTAATGGTGTGGAATTAGAGAAGTGATGCTAGTGAAGGTGTAGAATTTGAGAAGTAGTGCTAGTAAAGGTGTAGAATTATAGAAGTTGTGCTAGTAAATGTGCAGAATTAGAGAGGCAGTGCTAGTAATGGTGTGGAATTAGAGAAGTGATGCTAGTGAAGGTGTAGAATTATAGAAGTAGTGCTAGTAAAGGTGCCGAATTAGAGAAGCGGTGCTCATAAAGGTCTAGAATTAGAGAAGTGGTGCTAGTGAAGGTGTTGATGGAACATGGAGAAAAAGGAGATTTGCAGAAGTAGAATAACAATAACATTTTGAATGGATGTAGTAGTGGTTGTAAAGGTGTATAAAAAGAGAATCAGGGAGATTTGCAAATAACAGATACAGGGGAATATTGAGAATCTGGATGATTAAGTAACAGTCAAGTATTGTAAAAAGAGAGTAGAAAACAGGGCTATAAGATAGAGGCTAAGATGTGGTAAGTTCAAAGAGGGATTAGTGATGAAGAAGAGGATTAAGCCTTAACTGTTGAAGGTATAGTGCAGTTACAACTCTAACTAGAGGAGAAATATTCTGTAAGGAAGTTTTAAAATTAATAATGTGAGGACTGGACTTAACTGTGAGGGGAAGAGAGTTCCAGAGTCTAACTACAGAGTGGGAGTACAAAAGTTGGCTGGTGGGACGTTTTGGTTTATGTATCTGTAGTAGATGTTGATTTTCAGATCTAACGGATCTGTGGGTTAGACATTTGCTGGATAATGTAGTGAGAGCAAGGCATGTTGAAGGTTTATGTACTATTTTGTGGGCTGTGGTTAATTGAATGTAAGTGAGATAGTGTAGTAGTTTAAGCCAATTTAGAGAGTGTAAAGCTATACAGTCATGAGTAGAGTATGAAGCATTAACTGCAAATCTGGCAATTTTGTTGTAGCAGGTATTTAATTTTGATTTTAGGGCAGAAAATAAGTTGGTGAATAGTGGAGCACCATAGGTCAGTGATGGAAGGAAATAAGTTATAGTTAGTATCTTTTTACTGGTGTCTATACAACAAGCCAGCTTTTGGGTGAGTTTTGTTAATGTTATATAGAGCATGAAGATCAATTTTTAAGTGTTCTTCTATGATAACCCAAGTAGTTTGGTATGAGAAACTATTTCAATAGGAGTATTGTTTTGTGAGAGCATAGAAAGTTGGTCTTTGTTAAAAGGCATATTTTTCTTACGGAGAAAATAAGTAGCTTGGTTTTATTAGGATTGAGAAGCAGGTGATTTTTGGTAATCCAATTCTCAACAGCCTTAACTGGTAGTTGGGTAATATGCTGGAGCTTGGGTATGGAATCAGTGGACCAAATGATTGTGGAATCATCCACATATTGGTTAATTGAACCATGGGTAAGTGATAAGCATAGATTATTAATAAAAATGCTGAAAAGTATGGGACCTAAAATAGACCCTGCAGAGCACCAGTAGGGTTAGGGAGATAAGAAAAGGAGGAGTTCCAGCCAACTGCTTGTTTTCTATTAGCTAAATAGCTTGACGACCAGTTGGGTGAATGGGAGAGAGGCCAGTTTGTGAGAGTCTATACAGAAGAAGAGGATGTGAATTGGTATCAAAAGCTTTAGATAGATCTAAGAAAGTAGATGAGACATATTGACCAGAGTTCCTAGTTGTATTGATTATATCTAAGAAGGAGATTAAAGCTATCATTGTACTGTGACCTGGCATAAAGCCATGTTATGTGGGTAACAGAATATGGTTATTGGTGAGAAAGTCAAGGAGTTGAGTCTGTATAGATTTTTCGAGAATCTTTAAAGATGAGGGAGAGAATAGCAATTTGCAGATAATTTGAGAGGTCTATTGGGTCTCCACCTTTACGTAGGGATAGAATGAATGTCATTTTCCAGGTGTTAGGGACTTAAGATTCAAGCACAGATCTATTTAAAAGTATGCTAATAGGGTAGGCAATTGTATCAGCAGATATTCTTAGATATTACATGCCCAGATCATCAGCTGCATTAGAGCCAGGCTTAAGTTTAAGTAGTCATTTTATAGTGGCAGTGGGAACTGGTTTTAGGGAGAAGTAACATAGAGAAAATTTGGAGATTTCTGAGGACTTAGAGGAAGGTGAAGAAGAGGTTTAGGAGGGGAGGGAAGGACTAGATGTGATACAACGGTTTGAGTAATTTTGATGTTTGGTGAAATTGGAAGTGATACTGGATATAGCATGTATAAAATGGGTAAGCACAACCAGAGCCAAGGCGGAAAGCAAAAACCAATAAAAGTAAAAACCACCAACTGCAGGTACAAATAAATCAGGTCCAGAATAAAAAGTAATTTGAACTTTTAATTCCACTGCGTCTCAGGTACAATAACAGCAAAAAAGAACGATGTCCACACAATCACAAGCAGCAAAAAATATGTTTGTTTAAGACACAACGTTTCGTCATCTACTTCATCAGTAATAACCAGCATGGTACAACCTTTCTTTATATACTGTGTTCTCTGCAATTAACATTTAAATTAACCAATCATGCTGTGAGCTGCAGAAGAATTACCCTAAATAAATTAGATACTAAAAATCACCCAAAGTAACCAATAAATGTATTTAAACACCATATCAAATGTTAAATACGTCAACTTTAAAATGCATACATATTCATTACAAATAAATATAATTTTAATAAAAATGACTTAAAGTATTTTAATTTCATCACTGATAGTGCATAAATTCTTGTCCTTTGTGTAGTAGTTTACACCATCTAGTGGTCAAATATAAGAACACAATAAAAACAATACAATACAAAAATACTTTAATAGTTTAAAATATGAAATTGTTTATAAATATTCATTTTGTTACCAAAACAATAGATCTAAAAAACTTGATATAAATATTGTAAAATTTGTTAAAAGAGTTTCATAGAAAAATGATGTTAATCATATTAAAAATGTACTAAAATGTGTCCTACAGCTTTGCTGCCCTTAATTTAAGTACTGGTGCAAGAGACACCATATCATTTAATCCCAAGTTTTTACCCGAGTCAAGAATTAATTGCCAGTGTAACTCCCTATATTCAATCAGCGTTTCCCACATACCACCTCTGGGGTTGTGGGGAACTACTTCAAGCACAAAAAATTGATAACCTGTTGTTTGGCATTTCATAGAATGTTTACTCAGTGCATTTTTATCTTTTTTCATTCTGACATCATAAAGGTGCTCATAAATCCTTTGTTTGAGCTTTCTCTCGCTTTTTCCAATGTAAAAGGAAGAACATTCCTTGCATATAGCAATGTAAATAATACCACTGGTATCACAATTTGCAAAACTATCTAGAAATAGTGTCTTGTTTCTTGCCTCTAAAAAAATTGAACTACCAGTCTGTAAATAGGCGCAATAATTACACCTACCACATTTAAACAGTCCTTTCTTGGCTTTACTATTCCTATTTATTCTATTTACTTTTTTACTATACTCTAAAAAGTTCTTTATGTTTCTCCCTTTTCGATAAGTATGTGTTACTTCTTTATCAAAAATGCCTTCCAAATCTGAGATTTCTGAAAAGGCATTCCATTCTTTGGCAAAAATTTCTTTGATTAAAAATGAATATTCGTTAAAAGTGGTGACCAACCCTGCACTGTATTCATCAGAATTGACGTTTGTATTTTGCCCCATTGTGACTGTGTCTTTTGTACCTAAAATAGGAGCAAAAGGACCTTTCCTTTTCTTGTTCACTTCTTCTAAAATATTGTTAAAATAATCGTATGAATAACCTCTCTTAACAAAAAATTCTCTAAGTACATTAACTTCATTAATAAATTCAAATTTAGGAGGGGAGGGAAGGACTAGATGTGATACAACGGTTTGAGTAATTTTGATGTTTGGTGAAATTGGAAGTGATATTGGATATAGCATGTATAAAATGGGTGTTGAAAAGATTGGTGATGTCTGGATGAGTTTTGTTTGGGAATTATGTACTTTGGTACCTGGATTTAGTGGTGAGGTTATGGATGACCATTTTTTTTAGGGTTTTTCTTGTGGTTGGACTGAAATTTTAGATAGTATTCTTTTTGTCTTTGGTTATTTGTTTTTTATCTTGGTTGTGGAGTTGACTATAGTTTTGAGGTGTAGATGGATTTTTTTTTGCCATTGCGTCTAGTATTTATCTCTAGGTTGCATTAATTGCTTTGTTGATTTTTTTTAGCAGGGGTTTAGCTAGATATTATCCTTTATATATGGGAGGGGGGGCAAGTTTATTTAGTGTTTGTAGAAATAAATTATTGAAGTAATTTACTGCTTCATCTAGGGAGAGGTTTTTTAGGATATTTCAATTTAAATTTATAGGCTGATGAAGGTTAGTGGCTCAAAGTTATATAAGTTCTGGGTATGTTTATAGTGATGTTCTTTTTGGAGATAGGGAGATGATATGAGAACAAAGGCAGGCAGATAATCACTAAGTGCATTTGGGAGGGTGCTAGCAAATGAGATTTTATTTAGGTCACTGACCAGTATCCAATCTATAATAGAGATTTCCATATGATCTTTGCTGAATCTAGTAGGATAGGTGATGTGAGGTAGAATAGGTTAGTGTTACTAGAGGGAAGTTTAGAACTGATATTGGACCAGTTAATATTTACATTGCCTAGTATGATAGTTTCAGTTTTGATTGTGTTGGAGATCCAGACCAAGATGTTTTCAAGTATAGATATGTTATTACCTGGGGGAATGTAAAGGGCTATGATACATAGTTTTTTGGAGTTATTTTGTTTTTAGAATTCTGATTAGTATTTCTGCAGTGGAGAATTGTGGAACAGTATCAGAGAAGGTAAAGTAGTAAGAACAAGGATAAAGGAAACACCACCTCCTTTCTTGTGAGGTCTGTCTAATCTAATGGTACTGAGGTTTGGGGGGAGGAATTCTGAGTCTCTTATAGTTGGCTTTAACCCAGTTTCTGTGGCAGCAGTTATGTCTGGTTTATAGTGGGCTGTCCAGGCATGAAAGTCTGAAATTTTGTTTTGAATGCTTTAGAAATTAAGTGTTACTATTTTTAGGGATTTGTAGGAGTTGGGTTGAGATGACTCGTTATCATACCTATCAACCTCTTAACACAACAAATCTGGACAAAGCCCAACAAAACAGGGGGACAAAGGGCCAAAAATAGGGACAGATTTTAAATATTGGTTGTATTAACTTAGAAATTTGAATTTGCTAGAGTGACTGCTTGTTTTGTTATGCATTTTCTGAAGAATTTGAAGTCTGACACTGAAATGTATATCATTATTTAGTGGCTTCATTCCTCATATCATCCCAGTGATTTGCCAGAAAACCACACAATTTTATGAGGAACAGGCCAAAATTATGAGACAAAAATCTGGGCATTCTGTCGAAATCTGTACAGTTGAGAGGTATGCTGGTTATGTAGGGTGGATCCTGGATTTGGTTGGATATTTCCACTGAAAGTAATTGTGGAGAAAAACGGTGAATAAATCCATGAAAGTAAATCTTTCTGAGTGTATTGAAATGTGTGAGATGATAGAGAACATGGTACTATATTAAATTTTCAGTTTGGGGAAGAACAGAGCATGCAAAGGAAAAAGGCTAGACTCTAGAGGGTATATTAGAGTAATGGTTAGAGTGAGGAGGTGGAGACTATGTAGCAGCTGAAGGTTTAGGGGGAATGGAAGTAGGATCAGGAGTTGTTAGCTTAGTCAGAATGGAAAGAAGTATGAAGATACACAGGAGGAGGGAAGTAATGGAAGATGTTTTAGGTATCATAATGAAGAGGAAGGTAGAGTACAGTTATAAGTAATAGCAATAGCGTGATAGAGTGAAATGATTACTGTATGTAAAGTGTATGTTCAGGTTGGGGGTATAGGAAAGTAGCCATACTGGGTAGTAAAAGATGGGAGGGGTTAAGGGAGGGAGGAGTTAAGATGTTAGATCAAGAATAGGCAGAGAGGAGGGGATTTTATATGTTGTGTGATTGGTGAGGAAGTAGGTGTGGGAGTGGCTATGAAGTATAAATGTAGGAGTAGTGGGGGCAGGTGGGATTTGAGAGGAGGGTAGGGGAGTGGAGTGAATCTGATCAGTACAAGGATGAATGAAGCAGAGAGATAGAAAAGAAAAACTATCTGAAACGAACCGAACAGTAGGTAGGTTCCAAAACAGAGCTAGTTTACTTTCTTCGTTTACTGCCAAATGGTACCTGAATCTAAAAAGAGCTTAGTCTCTAACAAATGGCTAACCTGTGAGTAATCCGACATAGGTTAGGGGATAGCTAACATGTCTACAAGCTTTAGAGTAACGTAGATAAGTAGCAAGGCTATCAAGTGAGGAGAGAAGAGTACTTAGGGTAAGGGGATAGCAAGCAGCTGTCAAGCCAGGCAGTGTACTCAAAGTTGCAAATTCTATCAGTAAATGGATAGCAATTAGAGTAAAACACTATGGTATATTACAGTTTCTATTTAGAGTAACGTACACTAGTTTTGTTTCATGCACCATTTCTTTCCTCCTGTTGATCGTATGACCAATTGCACAGTTATAGGGAGAAGCAACCAGCCAAGACTCAGTGTAGGAAGGGAAATTCAGTTCATGGCAAGAGTGTAATAAAGTAAAATTTAAAAGAGAGAGAGACAGCAAATTAAACTGTCATAGGCAGAAACACAAACAATTGAAGCAGGTAAGAGCTATATAACATAAGCCTAATGGAGCAAGCATATTCTACACTAAGTTAATTCTCTCATGGTCAACTTATACAATCAGATACAACTTCCATCAGTAGAAGGCAAAGAATCTTTAAATATTCTGCTCTGAAATTGCACCAAAATAGTAAGCAAATAATTCTTAAAAACTCCACTTAGCAGTTGTGTGTTTTAGACACAATAGCCACATGATTACTGTGTTGATTTTACATCAGTGACCTCATATGAGCAGCAGAGAAAATAGTAATGCAGCTTGTAACTTAATCCTATTAACCATCATTTCTAGGTAATGGTGTTCTAACACCCCTGAGCTAACAAGCACAGCAGATAGATGACATCAACAACAATGCATAGGCTCAAATAAGAAGCAATTTGCTTAAATAATCACTGTGCAATGCAGTATCATTTCCTACTGTTTTCAAATAAATGGGAATACATTTAAGCTAAGACTGTAATAAAAGTGTTCTGCTAAATAAAAAAAACATGAGTTTATAACTTATCAACTCTAAGCCATTTACATTTGATTTGCATATTGGCTAGGGACATGGACAACTGCAGTGGGGATTCAAAAATGGCACTCGTAGTATTTGATATCTCTTACCGGACATTAGGTGAAAAAGTGGGAAGGGCTAATTACATCATCCAGGAACATTTTAATTCTAAATCAAATAATTAGAAACCCTGTTAGAACGGAAAACAAGAAAATTTATCTGAAACGAATTCAACAGAAGGTAGATTCCCAAGCAGTATTTCACCCTAGAGAGCTAGTTTACTTGTTCTGTTTACTGACAAATGATACATAAATATAAAAAGAGCTTACTCTCTAACAAATAGCTATCCTGTGGGTAATCAGATGTAGGGGAGGATATAGCCAACAAGTCTACAAGCTTTAGAGTTCCTTAGGAAAGTAGACAGGCTATCGAGGGAGGAGGGAAGACTAATTAGGGTAAAGGTATAGTGAGCAGCTGTTGTCCCAGGCAGTGTACTCACAATTGCAGATTCTATCAGTAAATGGTTAGCAATTAGAGTAATACACTATGGTACATTACAATTTCCATTTAGACCAACCTACACTAGATTTTTTTTATGCATTGTTTCTTTCTTCCTGTTGATTGTATGACCGATTGCACAGTTATAGAGAGGAGCAGCCTACTGAGACCTCAGTGCAGAAAGGGGAATTCAGTTCATGGCAAGAGTGTGCATTAAAGTAAAAAATTTGAGTTAAACATCACCTAGGGACATGGACAGCTGATTTTTCGTTACACAATCTGGAGTGCACAGCATCAGCAGTGAGTACAACAACAGAATTCTGATTACAACCCTGAGACAGTCCACATGTGAAAGGATGACATCACCAGTGTGTTGCACAGAATATCTTTTGGCTGAAATACAAAAGACTGATGGGAACCTTCTCCCGGTGTAAATATGTCTTCTTAGTGGAAGTCCACATAACGGATCTTTGGACAAAGCTAGTTTGAAATGACAATACAGACATGTGCACACTCATAGTGTTTATGCAGTGCTGGCTTTGAACCACCTACCTATTTAGTTACAAATTTTGGAATACTCAGTAACAACTGCAAGTGCCACAGGAGAAGTCAGACTACAACAATGAGAGAGTGTGCTTTTGAAAGGATGACCTTATTACTGTATTGCAGAGAATATGTTTGCAGTAAAAGTGGAAGAAATTATTGGGGGGGGGGATCTTTCCCAGTTTAAATGTATCTTTTGAGTAGAAATGTGCACAATAGATCTGTTTTTGAAGCCATACTTACCTGACACTAGATACAGACACACATTCAGACTAGTTGCTGGATTTGAGCCATCTATCTATCTATTTACACAATCAAGAATACACAGTTTCAACAGCAAGTGACACAGGAAAAGTCTAAATGTAAGTGTGGGATATAGCATATTTGAAAGGATGACATCATCATTGTGTTGCAGTGAAGGTATTTGCAGTAAAAGTGGAAGAAATTGATGGTGGAACCCTCTCCCAGTTTGTATTTATTTATTTATTTAAATTTGTTTACTGAAAAGTCTGACTAGGCCAGAAGTCCATTTTCAGCAAAGGCCTGGGGAGAAAAGCTCCACAGAAATACAAGCAATATACAATAATTAGATACTACAGTCGTATACATACAGTAAGATGCAGAATACACATCATCTGGTTAGTCTATACAAAGTAGTATTCAATACAGTTTTCTAGAAGATACAGGTTCAAAAAGAAAAACACAAGCAGTTCAGTGAAGATCACTGTGAGAACAAATAAAGTTAGTAGTGTGTACATATTAAATAATAGTTACGACCAAATCAGATTTCCTTTATATTTATTTATTTTTGAGTAGTAATAAACACTGAGGAGAGGGAGAAAATGAGATAAGGAGTGGACAGTGTGTTGAGAGAGTTATAAATATCTTGTCAGTTAGGTTTGCAACAGGAGCAATGCCAATTCTTGGATAGATGTTCAAATAGTAGTTGTTTAAAACTGGTAGATTCAGGCGTGTTTTAGAGGGTGTGGAGTAGAGATTTCCATAATCTGGATATTTGGTTTAAGAATATGGCTTCACCGTAAGTGTTGTTAGCTTTATATATCTCCTGATTGAAAATGTACACATCAGATCTTATGTTAAAACCATACTTCCCTGACACTAGATACTCTCACACTAGTTCAGCACTGTTGGATTTGAATCACCTACCTATCTAGTCACAAAATCTAGAGTATACAGAATCAACTGCAAGCACCACAGAAGAAGACCTAATATATGTATGAGACAGAGCACATTTGAATGGATGACCTCATCAGGGTGTAGTAGAAAAGATATTTGAGGTAAAAGTAGAAGAAATTGATGCAGGGCCCTTTCTCATTTAAATGTTTCTCCTGAGTAGAATTGTATACATCAGATGCAACACACACACACACACACACACACACACACACACACACACACACACACACACACACACACACACACACACACACACACACACACGCACACACACATATACACACACACACACACACACATGCACACGCACACACACACACACACACACACACACACACACACACACACACACACACACACACACACACACACACACACACACACACACACACACTCTTAATGGCTAGCCCCTGCTGTATTTGAACATCTACATCTCTAATTATGCAATCTTGAGTGCCCTGCATCAACTGCAAGTGCTACAGAAGAAGTATGACTTGAAATGTGGGATAATGCACATTTATAAGATTACTTACCACATCTGTTTGTTGCTGAAAAGCTGGTGTACATCAGTGCATCACAGGTTTGGGTGAGAAGCAATATGTCTTAGTAAGCAGAAAAAAAAGCAAAGTATTGATCACAAGTAATTACATACTCTTCAGATAACTTATCTATAATGTCATCCATGTACATTGTGGTAGTCTGAGCGACATTTGTGAAACAGCGGATTGACAGTCTAGCATTCTTAGTGTTCAGCTCAGGATGATTGTATGCAAATAAAAATGAATTGTAGGGTAATTTTCCACATTTCATCAGGCTTGGACAATGTGCAGCGTAAATACAAACAGGCAGATCAAAAATATGACGATGCACTGCATAATACCACAAAGGAAGTATGTGTGAAAAGCTCACACCTCTTTATATATCATTTGCAAGTCTAAATGTGTTGAAGTTCAGACATAAATTTACATAACTAAGTGTTTAGGCAGCACCACAGTTAACACTTCTAATATTTAATACAAGAGTCCGTTAAAACATACATAAGTAATACAAGCTAGTCATTTTTTTTTCAAAATCACTCTCTGAAGTTCACCACTAATAACTTTATTTGTGTGACTGATGGCAAAGCATGTGCAATTTTATTCTGAGGTTTTGAACTTATAACAAGAATTAACAGTAGTCTATGGTGCTCCATGCCAACATGTGCACAAATGAGTGCAGACATAGAAACAGTTCTGATTCTCACCCAATTCAGAAAAGATATGTGTTTTGTTAATGGTTTATGTGTCATGATTTACCCATTAGTCCTGATAATTGCAGTAAAGTAATAACTATATGGATAATACAGGTTCATTCTTAGACAGTTCTCATATCTGGTGACTCTCCATGTATCTGAGGCATGTTATACTGCTTATGCTATTGTATGTGTTTGTACGACATCACTGAGTAATGCAGTCACTGTGTGATAACATATATATGTCATAAATAAAAGACTTCAGAACAAACTGCATGTAAATGCAGCTTAATTCATCCTATCATCTAATGTGTGCATAACAGCAATATTTGTTAGATGTGTCTAGTTTACTGTACTTGGTAGCACATAAAACTTTGATTGTGCCAAATGTCTTGCACTTTATTTCTGGAAGGTAGGAGCTTTTTTGACTTGATTATGAAACACGTAAGGGACCAAACACATACCAAATACATTACTTTCAGACAGGAATGCATATTATATTTTATTTGGAAAAAAATGTTCCTGATTAAAAAATCTTTTGAATCACTTTTTTAAACTATTTGTCTTAGGAGCAAATTATAACATTGCCTCCTGAAAGGAGAGTGGTAGAAGCTTGTGACACATTTAAGATTCCTGTGAGAAGTTATGTTAATCCAATTATTAGGGAAATTGACTCTCTCTCTCTCTCTCTCTCTCTCTCTTGAACCACAAAGAGGAAGGACATTAAAGTATTCTGTGATTTAAATTTTTTTTTTGGTTCGTGTAAGAGGGGAAAAGATATACTGGCATCTGGATACATTTAGAGATAGGCAGATTCCTCAATGTCTTTAGCAACTCATTATACAAACCAATAAACCTTGGGCCATTTGGAAAAAGAAGAGACTGAGGAAGTACAAAAATTTAAAGAATAAAACTTAGAGATTTTTGAAAGGTATAAAAAGGTAACATAGGCATGGGAAAGAAAGAGATCTGATGTGGCATAATATTTATACAATGGAGAAAGCCAAACTAATCAATTAAAAATACAGCTCCAAAGATATAAGTACAGGCAAAGGCACCCAGATATGGAAATATTTCACAATATATATAATATGATCACTAAAGGGGAACTTAGAAAATACGTTTAGTAAAGTTAAAGTTAAACAAAGTACTTGCTGAAGTTATGGAATACCTGAAAAGTGAAGGATTTAGTTTATAAAAGTCTAACACAGGTTATGTCACCACATGATGGAATAATAGGTCACCAAAGTAAGGAAAACTGGTGTGGGGGAGATATCTTAAGAAGAAATATAAACATGGGAAAGAAAAAGAGATTTGTTATGGTACAACAATATTTATGCAAAAGAGAAAGCAAAACTAATCAATACAAAAAAAGAACAACATCGAAGATATTTGACACACAAAGGCATCTGGGTATGGAAAATGTTACAATACAGAAAAATCAGAAAACAAAGGGAGAAGTAGAAAAGAGGATTAGTAATGGAGAAGTTACAGAAATAAAAACTGAATTTATGGATTACCTGTGAAGTGATGGATTTATTGTAGAAAATGTAACTCCAGTAACTTCACAGGTTATGGAAATCATCAAATTAAAGAGAAACTGATGAAACAGGAGGCATATGATCAGTTGCCACTTGCCAAAAGAAAATGTTCTGCAGCCTTCAGTAGGAAACCAGTACAAAAGTTCACTTGAAGTTGCACAGCAAAGGAAGTAAGAGGAAACACTGGCACTGACAGTGTTGTGGAGTCATAGGCCAGTCTCATATCCATGTGATATGCAGAGGAGAAAGCGATACTAATCAAAAAAAAAAAAAAAAAACAATACCAAAGATAATTGAAGAGAAATACAGGTGAATATCTCTGGATATGAAACATTATACAACACAAAAAATACAAAAACATATCCCTCTTTCTTCCCATATAAAAAAAGAGCAATGGATAACGCAGGATGCAGCTGAAGAGAATATGTCACAGGAAGATGCTGAAACTTTCTGTAGAATGCCCACAGGAATCAGAAAATAAAGAATGTGCCCTAAGTTTAGTAGAAAAAGATCTAAGAAAAGGGTTGCATAATTTAATACAAACGGATAAACCATATCAAGATTGCAGAAAGAAAGAAATAGATTACAGAAAGTCACTAAGACCCACATGTTAGAAGTCTGATAAAACAAATGAACATTGTAATCAAAACTATTAACAGACATTCATGTGATATAACAGAAGTAAATAGGATATATTACAGTACATCAATATTAATAACAGATAAAGTCTTACCCCAAAAATACAGGGAAATAAGGGAAAGAAGAGAAAAAAATCAAATGTTATCATGGAAGTATTGAAAAGAGAAAACAATAAAGCAATTAAGATTAGAAGTGTTACTTTAAAAGAGTATAGAAGATGGAACAGATCAAGAACACATAAAGATAAATCTGATAAAAATAACTCACAGTATTGCAAATAATAAACTAAAGATATCAGCAGAGGCAGAAAAAGTTAGAAGATATGCAGATAAATATAAAGAAAAAGTACAAAATAAGCAATTCATCAATGACAAAAAAAAAGGATTTATAGAGAACTGGAAAATAAAGCAAAAGGAACAGAAATACCACCCCAAAAAAGAAGAAATAGACATATTTTGGAGAAATATCTATGAAGACTCTGTGGAAAATAACAAAGATGGTAAATGAATAGAAGTAAAACAAACAATAAGAAGTTCAAAAGTGCAGGATAGGAAATGGGAGGAAGTAACAGCCAGAGAAATTGAATCAAAACTATGAAGAGCTCCTAACTGGAAAATCCTAGGCCCAGATGTAGTACCTAACCTTTGGTTAAAAGTATTTATCATCTTTACATGAAGATTTATCCCTGAGTAAGAGCTACTTATGTGTGCATCCCAAACAGACACCAACTTGGTTAAGAACAGGAAAAATGATACTCCCCTCTTAACAGTAAACCTACAAGCTATCCTAAAGACTATAGACCAATAACTTGCCGTCTTACGATGTATAAACTATATACTGGAACTGACTCCATCAGAGTTAATAGTCATTTAGAAGAAAACTCAATTACAACAATAGAAAAAAAGGGTAACAAAAGAAACTCATATGGAACAAATGAACATTTGTTGTTAAATAAAGTCATAGTGGAAACATGCAAAAAGAGGAAGACTACTAAGCATGGCATGGACAGATTGCAAAAAAGCAGTTGACAGTATTTAAAATTTATGGATAAAGGAATGTTTACAGATATATAAGATACACCCTATATCAATCAGTTGCACAGCAGTGGTCATGAAACAGTGGCAAACCCCTTTGTAACTTATCCATAATAAAGGACAAATCCCAGGGATAAAAATTCAAAGGCGGGTATACCAGGTCACTCTTTGTCACTGCTGCTATTTTGTCTTACCCTTAACACATTAAATGTTCTACTTAAGTGATTACATCATGGTTACAATTTGGCTTCTAGAAAACAACAAAGTGTAAATACTTATCATCTTCTATTTGTGGATGATTTGAAACTGTATGGTTCATCGGCTGTGCAAATGATCAAAACTTTGTCAGATAATATAAGAATGTCATTTAGTCTTGATAAATGTGCAAAAGTTACATTTTAAGCATATCAGTCTGGGGCAGGAATGTGATGTAAAGGCAGTTGAGCAGGAGAGATTGTATAAATATTTGGGAATTGATGAAGAATCAACAATAACACATAAACAAATGCAAATGAAACTCATTAAGGAATATTTTAGAAGCCAAAAATTAATACTGAAACAGCCCTTACATCCAGGAACAAAGTCCAAGGTATAAACCAATTTGGAGATCCTGTTCTTACAGTTTTGATTTGATTAACTGGCCCCCAAAAGGTATTGTGACAACTGGAGAGGAAAATAAGAAAAACACCTCACTCTTATCAAATTATATATAAAAATCAACGTGTATACCAAGATTATATATATTCCTTGGTCTGAAGGTGGTATGGGCCTTTTCGATATTGATTACATGTATGGATCTGCAATCATAGGACTTTATACATATCTGCTGCCTTCACTAGATCCTGACATGGTGAATGTTTTAAAACATCAGGTGAACAAGTTTAAGATGGCTTCCCTGCTTAGTTTAGAAGAAACATATCAGTGTCAAGCAGGAATGGAAATCAAACCAGAAGTTGATAAAAATCAGGCAGCAATTGAATGTGTCAAAAAACAAAAGAAAGAATATAAGAAGGATCTGATGAAGAAATATGGAAAACCCATAAATATAGTTGCAAGTAGAGAAAACTCCTGGAACAACCACATGCCTTTCAGGATCTGATACAGGAAGGCTTAAGGAGAGGTAAATTTAAACCAAAAGATGAAAGGTTAATATTTGTTTACAAAGTCCATGGAGAATATGGGAGAAACAGACAAATGCAGGTTCTGTAAAACAGAACTGGAACAGTCTTACATCTTGTTTCTGGGTGTCATACACTAATGGCAGAGGGCCTCTATATTGAAAGGCATAAAATGTGGCAGGAGTCTTGCACTGAGAATTGTGCAAGCATTACAATATTGAAGTATTTTATTTATTTACTTTACATTTCTTTACCGGGAAGGTCTGACTGGGCCAGTGGCCCATTTTTATTGGAGGCCCGGGGAGATAAGCTCCACAGTTATACAGAAAATACATACATATGGAATAGAATGTAATGTAACAGATAGTAACAATAAAATAATTTCAGCATAAGATAACAGTATGCTAAGTGTGAGAAATATGCAGATCCATATTGGCCATCTAAAGAAAAAGTTCACAAATTTAGTATAGTACATGTTCCAAGGCTGTAAAATACAAATTGAGAAATTTGAAGATATATACATTTAACATTGATACAACAAAACTACACATAGCCTAATTGGGAGTTGAGCATGGATAGGCTATTAAATGTCAAATGGTATAGATTAAATACAAGAAGCAATTGATGGGGATTCATGTGTGGTGGTGCTAAGGGATAATATAAGGAGACTGTAAAAGTAAATTATAAAGGAGTTAAGATTATCCAGGATTGGAGCAGGAGCAGAGCCAATTGTTTTTTTGGGGGGATATTCCTTTAGATGGAATTTAAAATTGGATGTTGTGGTAAAGTTTTGTATAAGCTGGGGTATTTCATTCCATGCTTTTGCTATTTGGCATGAGAACAGAGTCTCTCTGAAACTATTGTTAGCTTTATTGACTTTTAAAAGTAATTTATCGGAGGATCACAATGTCCGGTTGGTAGTATATGTTGCAATTTTGTGTTAGCAGGCCTCAAATTTTGATTAGGTCAGACTATGCCTCTAGGAAAAATGCTTTCACAACCAATGGAAAATTTAGTTTAGATTTTCTTTTCCTTCTTTTGCATATCTTGATCATATCTCTTAGCAGTAACTTTGTTGCAATATAAATTTGAAGAAATTGTGATTTATAAAAAAAAAAAAAATAGCAAATTTACTTGTACCATACTTCCCTTTCATGGGTGCCATTTTTACCACAGAACTTTTTCTTTTGCGTACCCTGACATAAACTTTAAAATAATTATTCACAGTTTGACACATTTTGTTAAGGGCAATTAGTGTGCTATTTTAGTGGCATTGAACATATACAAGAAAATGTTGTTATCAGTACTTAGCAAAGTACAATCTAACTCATGTGAGGTTATGAGCTTTTAGCACATTGTAACCTACATCTCTGAACATCTTAGGTACATCTGTGTGACTTACATTGCGCAGTCTCATTCTGTATGATTACTGCGGTATATGTTTACCAGTGCCCACATAACATGGGCTGTACTAAAGTACAATGTTTTAGTGAAACTTTTCCTTCATGTACTAAAGACAAACTTCTGTTGCTTGTTTAATAGGTCAGTTCTTCAAAATAAGTAAACTCACCATATTGCCATTAAAACTAGACTGCTGTATATGAGCACATCTTTGTAAAACTCTGTGATCTCACAATGCTGATGTCCCACATTACTGTTTAAATGCTGTAGCTGATGAATTGCTGTTTTAAAAAATGTACTGTTGTGTCTTAAAAACTGTTCTAATTTGTAAACTGATGTATATCAATGTGTTTTTATGTACTCTAATTCACAAATACATTTTATTTGCAAAGATAAATGCTCATCTGTGCTGTTCTTGCGTATTATTTCCATGCAAAAGAAATGAAAATAAATAATAACTGAATTCTTCCTCTGTATCTTACCTTCTAAACTTTGCAGCTATTATGTTTATTTGGGTTCACTACATAATCTTGAACTTTTGAAATACCAAATTGCAAAAGCTCAAGACTGTATAGCTGAAAGCCCTAAATACCGAAAGTCCACAAGCGTAAAATTCAAATTCCCGAATGTATAACACACAAACAGCACACACACACACACATACACACACACACACACACACACACACACACACACACACACACATACACACAGCTTCCCTCCACAATCAAACATATCATCCTACACTACAGATAAGCAGGGGGACAAGCCTCTAAGATCGCACAGACACACAACGTAATCTCACACTGACATATATTACAGTCCCTCGCACACACTCATCCCAGTCACAACACCCACTGACACACACTAAAGCCCCTCACAAATACACTTACACACACATACTTACCAGAACCACAACACCAGAAGTGCTAATTCAATATCTCTGAATGTCGGGATTTTGAATTTCATGCTACTGTTCTTTCGGTAATTAGGGCTTTTGGCTATACAGTCTCGAGCTTTTGAAATTCTGTATTTCAAAAGTTCGATATTACGTAGTGATCCTATACATATACATATATATATATATATATATATATATATATATATATATATTTATATATATATATATATATATATATATATATATATATACATATATATATATATATATATATATATATATATATATATATATTTATATATATTGCCTAAATGTTTGTACTGCTTTGTCACATGTCATGTGTTTTTGCTTTATCTGCAACCATATCTCTGAACTGTACAGATATTTTCAAAATGTCCAGATTTTTGCCTCTTATTTTTGGTCTATTCCCTATAAAATGTGTGGTTTTCTGGAAAATCACTGGGATGATCTGAGGATTAAAGTCACTAAATAATGATATACATTTGATTTTCAGACTTCAAATCCTTCAAATAATGCATGGAACACAAAACCTACTACTCTAGCACCTTTCTAACTTTATAAGGGCAATATTTAAAATATGTTCCTATTTTTGGGCATTTTATCCCACCCCACCACCATTTTCTCAGGCTTTGTGCAGATTTTTTGCACTAAAAGATTGAGAGGTATACAAGACACCATGTTGATCTTGAAAAAAATCCATATCAAACTCTTTAAAAAACACTGGTCTTTTAGCATATTCAAGGCATTCCTTTGATAGATATCTCAAATTATGCAAAATTTCTTCTAATGTATTACAAGTGTTCTTAGCATTGCTCCATAACAACGTTTTCTTTTCTCATCACACTCCATCAGACAGCTGTCTGAAAGATTGCTGCAGCTCTCCTTATAGGTTCATAGATTCATAGGTAGGTACTAGGCTATCGGGCCAGGGGCCTACATAAGCCTAGCCAACAAGGTTCCCTGGCTTACGCCACCCAAGAAAGTTATTTTCTATGCCATTGTCGAGCAGAGACATAGAAGTTATCCCCGGGGTGTATTTCCTATTTCCCATCCACTCAACAAGATTTTTCTTGAATAGTGCTGATGATGAACTTTGCTTGACATAGATTGGTAGCCTGTTCCAGAGTATGGGAAGTCTCTGGGACAGGAATCTATCCCTCCAGTATATCCTAATTATTGTGGTGACAAGGTTTAGGTCCCTAAAGGGTGTAGCTTGGAGGGATTGGGATTTCTTTAGGTGGAGCATGTCCAACAGCTCTGGGTTTGACATAGCTTTATATGTTAGGCAGAGATCACCTCGGAGTAGGCGATATGCTATAGAGTAAATCTGGAGTTGTTTGAGGTGGTCAGTGTAGGGCATTTGTTTGAGGCCAGTAATTCTCTTTGTGAGGTACTTCTGTGGCCTTTCCAGCTGCTGCAGATTTCTTGTGAGGTACATTCCAAAAGGGGCGTTGTACTCTATAATGGGTCTAATGAGTGTCAAGTAGAGGGGAACAATGACCTCTTTTTTCCTGGATGAGAACCCTTTTATGATGAGGTGTGCCACATAGAAGGACTTCCTGACTACTGTGGTGATGTGACTATCAAAGGAGAGACTACTGTCCACCTGGGTCCCAAGGTCTCTTATCACACATTCTGTGTTAAGTAGATCGCTGCCTATGTGGTAGTTCATGGGTACAAAGTTTTTACGAAAGGGGATCACACTGCACTTTTTGGAATTGAGCTTGAGGCCATGGCTCTGACACCATGCATCTGTCTCAACGAGGCCCTTCTTTAGGCTGTCCACATCATTTGGGGACTTGACTATGGCTCCTAGTTTGCAGTCATCTGCAAACTTCATTAGCCAGAGGCCTTCTGTATTAGCCTGTACTTCAGAGAAGTAGATACCAAACAGGAGAGGTCCCAGGACAGAACACTGCGGTACTCCACTTGTCACTGCTTTGAGGTCAGATTTGGAGTCTGCAACTTTTACAGTGTCTGTTCTGTCAGTGAGCCAGTTGGCACCCCATCTTGTGATGTAGGGATTTATACCTAGTTTAGTGAGTTTAGCTATAATTCCAGAATGGGGGATGGTGTCGAAAGCCTTGGCGAGGTCAAGATAGGCTGTGTGAACCACCTTACCCTCATCTACGGCTTTGGTGACTGCCTCAAAGAAGTCGATCAGGTTCAAGAGGCATGATCTGCCTTTTACAAACCTGAACTGGGTGGGATCCAGAGTTTGGAGGTTACCAATGTCTTTCTTTATGAGTTCCATGATGATACGTTCCATGGCCTTGTAGACCAGGCTCGTCAGGCTAATAGGTCGATAGTTCCAGGAATCAATGGGGGCTCCCCCTTTGTGGAGTGGGATAACTGTTTTTGTGCACCATTCAGTGGGCACAAAGCCTGATGTGAGGCTATTACTGAACATGGTGTTTAAGTGGGGAGCCAGTTCGTTCTGAAGTTCATGTAAAATGCAGCCTGGGATGTTGTCCGGTCCCATGGATGCTGTGTTGTTTGGCTTTAGAGAGTGCAGCTTTTACCTGCGTAGTAGTGATTACAGGGACTCTGCATTCTTCTTGTATAGATATGGGCCCTTTAGGGGGTGAGAGGGGCGTAAAGTTAGCACTGAACCTATCTGCCAGGATGTTGTCAATATCAGTTGGCTCTGTAATTTTCTTGCCTTTGTGCTGTAACTCAGAGCAGATCTGGGTGTTGCCATCGAGATTCTTGACATAGCTATAGAATGCTTTGTGGTTGTCCTTGGAATTAGTGGTGATTTTGTTTTCATAGCTAGCTTTGGATGATCTTATAAAGGATCTCAGCTTCTTACTGAGGCTGACCAAGGTGCTCCTCCATTCATGGGATTTTACTCTTCTGCAACAGTTTCTTCCTTCTGTTGTACAGCTTGTTTATGGCAGGGGACCACCAGATTGGCTTCCTTTTTTTGGAGGAGAGCGTCTTGGTTCTGTTTGGGATAGCACAATCCATGCACTCGTGTAAGTGCTTATAGAGTGCATTTGTGTAGGATTCAGCAGTTGTAACTGTATTGTCCATCTGCATGGGTGTCATGAAGTTCACCACTTCTGTCTTAAGAAGCATGAAGTTGGCTTTGGAGAAATTTTTTACTGTGGTTTCCTTAATGGGGGGTGGGGCTGGGATGTGGATATCAACGGTGATTAGCTTATGGTTGGATCGGACCAACGAGGAGTTGACTTCAGGTGTGGAACACCGGTCACTCATGTTGGTAATGACTAGGTCTAGGATATTGTTGCCCCTGGTGGGGGGTGTGGATAAGTTGTATCCAGGGCATTGGAGTTTATGAATTCCAGAAAGCATTGAGCTAAGGAGTTGGTACATGAGTGGTTTTCCCAGTTAATGGTGGGGTAGTTGAAGTCACCCATTATTAGGGTGTTTGGTTGAACCCTAATATTTTCCAGTACATCAAGAAAAGATTAGTGGGAATCCTGGGGCATGGTGGGGGATCTGTAGCAAGCTACAATTTGGATTGCAGTTTTGCCCAGAGTTAGTTGCACTTGGATAACTTTGGATGCATTATGCTGAGCAACTTGCCTGGAGGTGTGGATATCCTTAATGAATATGGACATACCTCCACATTTGGTGTTTCAGTCCAGGTTACATGGCCGAAAAGTGTGGTATGAGTTATAGCCTGGTAGTGCAGGGGTGCTCCCTGGAGCCTTGAACCAGCTCTCAGTCACTGCACAGATATCGATGTTCTCCATTTTAAGGAGTGCCTTGAGTGAGTGCATTTTGAGATTTAGACTTCTAGCATTGAGTAGCATTACCCTCAGTTTTTCCTTGTTTGTTTCTTACTTGGCAAGATCAGATGGAAGCAAAAGCACCATACACAGTCACTGAAAGATTTTGCTTGTTTGCTTTGCTAAGTCCTACATCTCTAAATGTTTAGTAATACTGATAGGGTTTCATAGATTCATAGGTTCATATGCACTTACTAACCTTACATCCACGGAGACAGTCCAGAAACATCCAGCCATATCACTAAGTACTGATGGAGACTGACAGTGGACCCCAATTTTCCCAACATATCCCAAGGGAAAATTTATGAACACCCATTCAGTCTTCTAGACTGTTTTTAGAAGTCTTTAGGGAAGTATTCTGCTTGATAGGTAAAGGGTCCCTGTTTCAGAAATGAATGCATTCCTTTAGGTACCTCTCATGACATCACTGGTAACATAGTTTTAGGCCTCTAAAGTGGGTATTTGCTTTGCCACTGGTTTTAATTACACAAAGGAGTTCAAAAAGCAATGGGTCAGTCATAAAAAGGAAAGCTATTCTTTTTTCCCCCCAAACATCTTTATTAAATTTACACATATGACAAAAATAATCTTATATTTATATAAATGATAAACATACAAAATGATATCACTTTAGTTGCAGTTTACATCACAGACACCATTGAAACAACTGTAGTTGTAAACATTATACATCACTTATAAACCATCCAGTCATTGTCAGTTAAGTATTATATAGCTCATTCAAATCCTGCCTCTTAAACCTTCCCCAGGATTCAGGAATCCTCCGTGTAAGACTAAATAAGTCTTACTCGGAAACTGCAGTTGAACAGTATGATGTCAGCATGCCATGCATATTCATGAGGGCATGCTGACTCCACTCCAAGTCTAACATGGACTATGCAGGAAGGCAGGGGGCATGTCTGACTGCCGAGCAGTCCAAAGGTACATGCCCCTGCAAGTGTCTGAATTGTGAAATGTCAACACACATGAGAGAGTCCGCTCAAATGTCTACATACCCAACACTTAACTCACTCACATTGTAAACCCCCAGTACAGTTATAAAATGTAAAACTTTTAATTTTTTTTATAATTCCCGATATAGCTACCTGTATTTGTGCGTGTTTGCGCGGGTGTGCCCATTGCTTATCTGCAGTTAGCAATTTCGACATTGAAGAGCATAATAAGAAATGTTTATGCAAATTAAGCCAAATAGCAATAGCGTAGTGGTAGAGCCTTTCCACAAAGAGGAGGCATTCACGGTTCGAGTCCCACCACTCCTCTTTCTATTTTATGTTTTAAATTAGTATATGAAATAATTCCTGACATATATGAATAAAATTCTACTAAAAAGCATTGAAATGGCCTATGTATCAGTGAACAAAATGTATATATATATATATATATATATATATATATATATATATATATATATATAAATATAAGAAGGATCTTGACATATAATTACCCATAGCTAAGCAGCGCTTTACCCAGCGCAATATAGTTGCCCATAGCTAAGCAGCACTTTACCCAGTGCAATATAGTTGCCACTAGTTAAGCAGCGCTTTACCCAGTGCCCGTAGGTAAGCAGCACTTTACCCAGCGCAATATAGTTGCCCATAGCTAAGCAGCGCTTTACCCAGCACAATAGGTTTGCACAGAGCTGCGCACCATTGGGCAATGTGGAACAACGTAGAGCAAAGTTGCCTAAACACAGCCACACCCCCTAGCCTGTCTGGACAGTAGTAAAATAAAAAGCAATGACAAGGTTCAAACCTGGGACACTGTGCACCATAATCAAAGTACTGAACCACTAAGCCATGACAGCTTAGGATAAACATCCACTGTTAACATACATATACTTATAAATGGTAGATTAACCATTGCTAAGCAGGTCTGCAGTCAGCCGAGAATTTTCAAAAATGTCCAATCACAAAAAAGTGCGGGGAAATGCAGTATATTTAAGCTCCATAGGGGGAAATACTCGCCATAACTGATTGTAGCTCCCATCTGCAGTTAGAATGGCTAGTGCTAGAGAGGGTACTCACTTTCAAGCGCAACGCTGAGGCATCGAGGAGTCAAAATACATGGTTTGGCTCCTTTTCCACTGTCATGAGTCATGACTCCTGCAGGGCCAGTTCCAAGGGACGGAGTACAAAGCAGAAGCTTGGAACCGGTTATCTCATGATCTCACCAGTGCCACAGGCATCCCTCGGAATGGTGATCAGGTCCGTCCCCACCATGCAGACCTGAAGAGATGGAAGCAGGACCTACTGAACCAATGGATACAGGAGGCCCTTGACATGCAAGATGCCCCACTACTGAGTAGGTAGCCATGGAATGCAGTATGTAAGACATGCTAATTTAGTCTATATAATGGATAGGTATGTCTCAATATCCCTTTATTTACTTCACAGCTGCAGGTGTCCGTGCTGTGAATCAGCAAGCCTATGCAGATAGGCTGCTAAGGCTGTGCCACCAGGCAAGTTAGTAATTATTCTGCATGTATTGTTATATAAAATAGGTGAGAGAGCCTGAAAAAAAGTGTTGTAGCCCAATAATACAGCCATAAAATGCCCTGAATAATTCCTCTGCATGTACTGTTATATAAAATAAGTCAGAGAACCAGAAAAAGAGTGTAGTAACCCATTAATAAAGGTAAAGTAAGTTCGGAATAATATCTCTGCATGTACTGTCATAAAATAAGTGAGCGAGCCTGAAAAAGAGTGTTGTAACCTATTAATAAAGGTATAATATGTCTTGAATAAGTCTTCCGTATGCACTGTAATATCAAATAAAGGAGAGAGCCTGTAGAAAAGTGTGTAATGTGATTAATAAAGGTATAATACTTGGAGTGTGTCTGTGTCACTTACTTTGAAATGTTGTTGTACCCTTGCATTATATAAATAGTACTGTTGTATTAAGTGCTGTCAACCCACAGTTGGACAGTCCCATATAAAGTGGATGAAGGAAGTGCCAGTAGCTGTGAAGCATATATACAGTCCTCAACAGTTGGTTAATGGCTGACATGCATAGGTAACTCTGGCACATGAGTAGCTTGTTAATGTGTTCCCCAGAAATGTGAGTGTGCTACATGAAATGCAGGGTTCTGTAGAAATGTAACTGAAAATGTCACGTGAATGCATCCAGATATTTAGATATATAAATATAAATAAAATATATAACTATGTAGCAGTAACATCTGCATCTTGGACAGTTAGTATGTCAGATATAGGTCAGGTATATAATGAACTAGCCAAACCCATTACACAACCTAATGTATGTTGCCTAGTGTAATAATACATGTAGGGGATATACACCTGCAGTCAATAGGAATGTAGTGTAGACTAAAAGTACTTATAAGATGTTAATGGAGGTTTCTTTTTAAACCCTACTGTATGTGCATAAACAATGCAATTCCACACCTCAATGGGTAAATCTTATCTCAAAACATTTGTTTTGACATATGTCCTATTGTTATATAAATATCTGCATTTACTTTGATGCATGTGCCCTGTTCAAACACTACAATCTTGTTGGCCTCTTGCCACCAATCATCCCTGCATGTTGTTGTAATGTCCACTGTCATTCAATATATGCATGTGTTATGCTTGCTGTTCAACTGTTGGAAACCTGTTGTGTTGGGTTAATAGGAATATTACTGCATGCTGTTACAACTAATTTGGAATGCTGTTGTCTATGTTGTAATTAAACACACCTAATCACAGAACGTATGGGAAGGCCGGTCCCAGCGGACCCACCTGTCCCTCGTCAGCTGGCGATTGCACCTGGCACCAGCAGGTCCGGTGCCCAGCATGGGCTCCCCTCCTCCATTGGTCCTGTGCCACCTTTGGGTGGAAGCGCTGCATGGGATGGGGCTCATCCCCCCGTGCAAGCGTGGTCGGAGAAGGGCCACCTGTCACTCACTGAAGGGTCCGGGCTGTGGTGTGTAGGGAGATCAAGTGTTCAGTCGCTGATCCCCTACGACAGCTTGAGGCAAGAGTGGTGTGACTCACGGGTGAGCCTGCCCCTCCTATGCAGCCCCCAGCACAGCCACCCTCGGGGCTGTGAAGGTGCAGTGGTGACTGCCCATGGTTGGGTATCTCGGTTCCACTGTTACCATCTGTGGGCTCATGGGCTTGTGATTTCCAAACATCCGTCCCCATCAATTGTGTTCACCCACCCCATGTGTCATACTCTGCCCCTGTATGCATCTTGTTTGTCTTGTCTGTTTACCTCCCCAACCTATCTTCCCAAATATACCTACTTCCTTTACCTCACATTACACTCTCACCTGAAAAAAAAAAGGGCAATCTGTTCCCACAAAAAAAATTACGCCCCATATATAGCTGCCCATTTCGCACACATGTCCGCTGGACATGTAAACTGATAATTATAATTGGCAGTACAACATACTTTGTTGTCCTCACCCCTCTCTCAGGGGTGGAAGGTTTCAAATTTCACTCCAAATATCTGACATATGCACAGCTGTTGTTGGTAAAGAAATGGGCAGCTATGGAGCTTCCCTACACCCGTCCTGCACATCCCAAGCTGGTTTCCCTACTGTCTTTCCCTCTTTGTGCCCCCTTTTTCACCACTTTCCTATCTCCCCATTTTCTTTTCTTTCAAAGAAATTAGCGTGGGGGTTAGTGGGAGTAAGCACTTTTAAGCAGTAGTTAGCGGGTTTGAGCGAGTGTGCGCATGTGTGCGCTTAGCTAAGCATCACTAAGCATCACGCAAACTTGCGCAAACCCACTTACAACTGCTTAAAAGTGCCTTAGTCACTCTGTATGTCAGGGACCTTGTTCTGTATAACAGCAAAATAAAACACCTCTGTCAGTCTCGAACCCAAGACCTTGGGCACACTAGACTGCATGAAGTACCACTAAGCCACAGCAAATGTACAATAACTTGGTGCTGAAATAAATATATCATGCAATACAATGAGTGAATGTAAAGGAAAAATAGGAAGGTCATAACACAAAGCTTGTTCTGTGGATCTTTACCAGAAATTGTTGTGGGATTGCATTACATGACTGTGATAAGAGAAGCGGCCATTCTAGCAGCAAATAATGTTATAGAGGCACTTTACAACCCCCACACAGTATCATAGCAGGACAAACACTGGCATATCTGATTAGGGCAGAGACCATACTTCCTAACTGTAACTACTTTTCAGGGATGTCCCTGATTGTGAAACATATTTTAGCTGTGCCCCTCTGCATCCCTCTGAAAAGTACTGACGTTAGTCAGAAAGGTGGAGTATTACACAATGAATAATGACAATAATAACAGTAGATACCGCTTGTACTTCATAAAAGGTGTACTAATCCATATGCACTGCTTCACTCAAGTTTACACTTACTGTCTCTATTATTTGAAAGGTGTACCTCACTTTTAACTACCTATCCCTGACTCCATGCAAATATGTATCTGAGTGTTTCATAGACCTGGCAGAGGCACAAACACACAAGCATATCAGCTTTACTGCTGTTACACACTCTGCAAATAGCTTTGGGAGGACTTCCACAAGCATACCCTTATGTAGGAGTATAACACAGAAATACTAAAGGATATAGCCATGTACTGGTAGCAACTGACTGTAACAATGCCATTCTACCAGTGCTGAAAACACCTGTGGGTTACACAGACAAAGAATAACAGGCTAGCATCTGGCTACCACCTGGATAGGTTCACAGTTGGGAACTATGCAGACAGACCACCAGCCTTGATAAACTAACAGGTACACACCAATCCTTTAAGTCCAGTAAGATAACATTCACACAATAATACATAATGCTCTCTGTATGTCTGCATCCCCCCAAATTTTAAATATACGTGTGTGTTTAGGGTCTACCAAGGATGTAGGTAGGCATACTCTGTACTGAAATTGTTCAGTTTTCCTGAGAATCCTGTGCTAATGTCAGCAATAAAAAACACAAATCCTGCAGAAGTGAGTACATTAATATGCACAGTATAACAGTTCACAAACAGTTCATGTGCCAAAAGAATACTTCTCAATAACTACTTTTGTATGGCAGTTAATTATATAAGTAGAAAAAAAACTACATACTCACATATATCTTGTGTAACCATTTGTAGGGGTAAGTTAAACTCTACACTGATAGCTCTGTACTGGAAGTGGCAACAGTCAGGTCTGAGTACAATATGTACATCACTGTCTACACCTCTAGCTTCAGGTATAAGAAGTATACCAACCTTCTGACTTAAACAACAGTATCCACAGCAAACAAGCACGGGCCCCACTCTGGAAATCTGAAAGGGCTACACCTACATAACTTAGCAATTTATAGCATTGGGTTGCTATGACAGTGAGTACTGCAATTACCACACAGCAGGCTGTATGCATTTACCAAATGCTGGGCACCAATTGGGGCAGAGGGCATCACATGCACATGTGCAGATACCTATAAAAGCAGACTGTACTTGCTATTCCCACATGCAATCATTACATTGCACGTGTTATAGCATCTGTAAACCTGGCGAGGAGTAAAAAAAAATTATTACTTAATAAAACAAAAATGTAATTAAGTAAAACAAATTTACTGAATTACTAACCAAAAATATTAATTAAGTAAAAAAAAAACTTAATTAATAACCAAAAAAATTAAGTAAAAGCAAACTTTACTTAATGCAAAAAAAATTGTCAAAACATACACAGACGGACCTGAAAGTGACAAACAGGTATGTAACAGATATGTCATTACCGGCAAGTAGTAGATGTTAATGAAGAGTACTGATCATACTTTGAAACACACATATGTGGCAGCAGTAGGTATGTATGCACTGATGCCATGCATAACTCCTGCCATGGACAAATTAGTGTGTAGCTGTGTGCAGTGGGACATAACTGTGACATATGTAGCTCAGCATTAAATGCCAACCATCTGATCATGTTATCTAAGTTCTGTACAGTACTGGCTGTTTGGGGGAGTAGTGCAAACAGCTATATGAACCTGGATGTGACAGAGTAACACATGCATGATAGTCATATAATGTGTAGCTTAGCATTTACAACTGCTGTACCAGGCTAGTATAGTAATGTAGCATTAGCAGCTATAAATACTCCCTGTAATATTACAGTTATGCACACATGTGACAACTGTTCATGTTGTAGCAAGGCCCAACAGGTCATCTGTGAGGTCTATGGACTTACAACAGTGTGGACCTTGTGTGTGTATGGCACACACATAGGGAGAGATATTTATGTGTCAGATATATTAGCATCTTAACAGGTGCATAGAGCAAGGGACATACTGCAACTGTTTGTGAAGGGTGGACATATATATGTTGGTAAAGGTTGTTATGTGCATATTTTTATGTAGGTTGTAGTGTGTGGCAAACAAGACAGCATACAGTGCTGGCATTTGACATGTGGTGTTTAAACGCTGTGGGTATGATTTGTTAGGTTTTTAGTCTTCCAGACAGGGAGTCCTGCTAAAGATACATGGGCTGAGAATACCTTCAATGCATTCTGCACAAGACTGTGCAATATTATTACATTACTGTATCCCTCTCAACATTTGCATAATTGATATTCCCTCCATGAAAGGTGGACTGTATATGTGCCTTTATGTAAATCTATATGTACACCAATGTATGTTTATATGTACGCTCAAGTTCAATGTTGTAAATGTATTGCCATCCCTTTTGTTAAAAACCCTGTACCCATGAACTACCACATAGGTGGTAGTCTACTCAACACCAAAAGTGTGATAAGAGACCATGGGACACAGGTGGACAGTAGTGTCCCTTTTGATAATCACAGTGCCATACTAGTCATGTAAACTGTGTACAGTCCACATATCATCAGAAAAGGTGTGTCATCCATGGAAAAAGAGGTCAGTGTACTCATCAGTCATAAAACCCATCATAGAGTACAATGGCCCTTTTGGTACTTACCTCAGAAGACATCTACAGCAACTGTAGATGACAGGCACATACCTCACAAAGAGTATTACCAGACTCAAACAGATGCCCTATGCAGACTGTCTTACAAAACCACAGCTGCACTGTATCGCATACCGCCTACCCAGAGGCAACCTCTGCCTAACATACAAAGCGATGCCAAACCCACAGGTGTTGGACATGCTCCATGTAAACAGATAAAAATCCCTACAAGCTACACACTGTAAACCTTTTAACATCAAAAAGCAGAACATGCTGGAGTGGTACATTCTCATCTCAGACACATACCATACTCTGGAACTAACTACCTATCAATAGCAAAGAAAGGTCCTCATTAGCAGTCGTCATGAATAATCATGATGAATGGATGTGAGATAGGAAATACAACCCGGGAATCACCTCTGTGGCTCTGCATGACAGGGGCACATGAACTTAAATTACATGGGTGTTGAAGGCCAGGGTACCGTATGGCTAGGCTTATATAGGCCCTACAGCTAATAGCCTATTAGCTACCTAGGACCTGATACACACACACTTGTACTTGTTGCACTAATTGCTATGTGAGGTTGACTGAGTGTGATGATGAATGTGTAGGTGAATGTATGAACGTTGTGTATATGTGTGATAGCCTAGTGGGAAACTGTTTATATCATGGTATGTAGTGTTTTAGCTCTGATCCCCGCAAAAGATATGTATGCTATTGCTAGGCAGGAAAAGCAGTATGGCATACGGTGTGACGTAGTCCCATGGTGTTGACTGGAGTGTGCCATTGTAGGCTAAAGCGGTACATGTATGTTTATTGATTGTTAACACTAGTGAATACAAATCCCGTATGAATTGTAGTACTACCTGAAGATGTAGGCCTAAACAATACATTATGGTGTATATCCACATTGCTTGGAAACACTGTTTGGTTTGTTACCTGTAGTCCTCACACATTACATACCTGAGGCATAAAGTTTTATAAGTGCTGGCATACAGTACTGTATGGTACACAGGTAAAGCTCATCTGGGTTGCCATACCTTTGTGCCTTGTAGGTATGTCTGATGTGTGTATGGGTATGCCTGTAACATGGCCTCGGTCATATGTGTGTTACAGGATATAAGTGCATATCTAGCAACATGTATAGTGTAGTACAGCAGTATGCCACCTATATTGATGAATGTGCACATATGTTACTTAGGGGTTTGCTATCAACAAGTAGTGTGGTGTACTGGTAGTACTGTAACTGTACTTTACAATCATTTCAATGGATGACATATTTCTGTATGCATTAGCTTCATATATATCTCCTGTGGCTATGTGGTGCATTGTGTCACATACAGTGTGCCATGTACTGTTGTATAGTCTTACATATTGGTTTTACTTTGTTGCTGTGCAGAACATGGTTTAATATATAGAACATGCCAGGCACTGTCAGGCAGTTGTGGGCTGAGCACTGATATGTGGTATTAAAAGTGTGTATCTACTGACAGCAAATAGGTTGCTATATATGGCATTTCATTGATAGCTGTACTTTAGAATGTTAAGTGTGCCACATGACTTGCTCACAATTATTGTTTTCTTGTCTTCCAGGGACATGTCTCACCATCGCAACCCTGCATATTCCCCTGAAGAGGAGGAAATCATAATATCCACCCTAGTACAACATCACACCCTGCTGTTCTCCAGAACCAGCCAGGACCAGCATGAGCACACTGCACTGTGGCAAGATGTTGTCCATCGGGTTAATGATGTAGCCATGCATAACCAGACTTACGAGCAGGTACGCCATCACTGCAGTGATTTAATTAGGCATGTCCGGCAGCATGCCTCCGATGTCTGCAGACGACAGCTTGTCACAGGTGGTGGTGCAGCATTACATCCGCCCCTTACCAGAGTGGAAGAGCTGCTACTCAGCGTGGTGGCTCCTGGCCAACCACTACAACAGACATGTGTTATCATGGAGGCCGGAGTGACCCAGCACGTTGACTCGGACCGTGCAGGTAACATGGCATATCTGTTGACTACTGTTAGCTTGATTGTTAGAACATGCATATGTCAGATGTGTACTGTGTATTTAGAAGATGTGGAGCATGATGTTGTGCAATACTGATAATTTGGAACATAATCTGTATGTCTGTGACTGTCAACCGTTGTACTACTGTAAAATTGCAAACTCACAGCAGCAATGCCATAGTTGTTGACACTGACAAACTGTCTCATATCCTTGTTGGTCCCTCTGGTGTGACAGCAAGACAGCAGACCCATGCTGGTGAGTGTTCTACATTTAATATAGCAAATAATATGCACATGTCATAGGTGAGTTGTAGGCCATATACACATGTAAAACACATACACATAATGCATGTTCTGCATGTTTTCTGTGGGACTATGCACATCCCAGTAACATGAGTAGTTGCCTCAAACACATGCAATACACAGAGCATCCCAAACAATTGTGGTACACTGTAGTGGACATTGTATAGGCAGAGTCAATACACATGCACACAACATACACCACTTTGTCATACGCAGTATGTATTAATATGATACACATGGCATATTTAGACACCTGCTGTAAGGTCAGACTCCAGTATCCCAAATGTCATCCACACAGCACACATACTATACCTGAGGGGCAGAGGCCTATCATGGAGTGGTGCGACACTCTTCAACACACAACACGTTCATGTTAGGCAATGCTCCCTATTGAATGCCTTACATACCCATGTAACAACTGCCTGTGAAATGGTTAATGTAGCCACAGTGCTGCAGTTCAGGTACAGCAAGATAGATGCCAGTGTAGCACACATTAGTGGCCGTGAGTGACCACATGATGGTGCCTGATGATGGCTCATGGTACTACACTACATCCAGTTACAGTAACTACAGTAGTACACATCGCATTCATTGCTATAACACTTGACAGTTGTGTGCATCCAGCCATGGTATATATACCTGTGAGTGATGGTGCACAGGACACTGAATAACATTTAATACTTGCACAGCAATGTTGTGTCCATGTACGCATTGTGTTCCAGGGTGAGGCCAATCATTGAACAACACACATGCATCAAGGACATGTATACTGTTATTAACAAGGACTCTCTACACTCGCACTGCATGCTGTTGAGTGGCACACATCCTGCATGCTGACACATGTGATAGGACTCTTTGGCTTGTGATACTGTACTCCACCATCAACCACTAATGAGTATGTTCTGGATAGCTGTTGGTGTGTGTGTGTGTGTGTGTGTGTGTGTGTGTGTGTCTACTTTAGTGAGTAGTGTATTTGTGTTCATGTGTTCATGTGTACATGTGTTCATGCTGCATGTGTTCATGTGTGCATGTGTGCAAGTGTTCATATGTTCATGTGTGCATGTGTGCATGTGTTCATGTGTGCATGTGTGCATGTGCTCATGTGTGCATGTGTGCATGTGTGCTAACATCATGTACAGATTGTAAAGTGTGTTTTCTGTCTTCCTCTCACAGGTGCTGAGGTTGTGTTGGTTGAGTGCAGCAGGGAACCTGAAGTCACTGCCACAAATAGTGGAAATTATGATACATGTGTTGTGGCACAGGCAGGTTTGACAGGGTCGTGTCTGGGGGCCCCCAACGAGTACCAGCGCTTTCTCCCCATCTGTGCACACATTCATACTGTAATACATCCAATCCCACCAAATCTAGCTAGCTGCTGAGACAGCATACAGTAGTCATTGACCAGGATAGTGTGGTATCTATGGCACATGCATCCCCTCACAGCAGCCATACCCAGATTCCTGGAACAGTAGCACATAGGCAGATGTCCAGGGGTTCTTGTGGGAGCACTGCTGGTCATAATGCCTCTGGCAGACATGCCCCCACAGATCTTACAACCTCAGGTATGTTCCGGGCTGTAATGCAGGCACAGGCATGTATTGAACGGTACACCAGACAGGGACTAAGGGCACAGAAGGCCCATAACACCTCTATCAATGACAGTATCCATGACCTTGCCGGCGCCGTCCATAACCACACCAAGGCCATTGATAGACGTTGGGGAGAGACATTAGATTTCCTCCGCAATGTCATGCCCATGTGCCAGGACAATGCAGGATGGCTGAGATGTCAACGTGGACGTATGCCAGCAACATCATCAGCTGGCAGTCATCATGGACGATGCACAAGTCACAGTCACTCCCATAGTGGCAGTACCAGCCCCAGCAATGTTGGGGCTAGGCTGTCAATAGACCGTCATAGAAGACCATGTGCACATGGCTCTGGCCAGTCCCAGCAGGGACATGGGTCCAGTCGACATCCCTCTGCCTCTGATGATAGTACCCAGTCTTGCTTAGTACCTGATACTGTCCGTGGCACCCCTGCCAGGCACAGGTACTGTGTTCGTGGCCAGAGATGGTGATCTGTACAGCATGGCAGGTACCATCTGTTGCTGTCCCACAACCTCCTGTATATGGCAGCCACATGGTGGAACTGTGTGCATGCAGACACACACACATACACCAAACACCTAGGGCTAACACATACACGCACACATTACATCAACATTGACCCATGCTGTACTGTTGTCCCTCACACACACACATACACACACACACACACACACACACACACACACACACACACACACACACACACACATACATGTTGATTGGATGGGTCAATGTCGGGCTCTGGCAAACCAACAACACACTCTCTGCATATGATGAAACTGTGCCATCTCCTGTCATCTGTAACATTGATGCAGGAACAGGCTAACATGGTGCTGATGCACATGGTGACTTTATAGCAGTGTAGCAATGTTACCATGTTGTCAACAGTAAAGTGTAATGATAGCCTTGTAGGTATATCTGAGCAGGCATGATGCATTAAAGCTATGATTATCAATGTAGTATTGTTTACACCAGTGTTAATTCCAAAAATGTATTGTCCACCCATGTGCCACTTGGCTGATGTGTGTAGTTTTGGCAGCATGTGTTGGTGAGTTGACAGTACGTGTGTGATGTGTGCAGTACAGATTTGCAGGTGTACATTTGTGAACATGGTGGAGGTGCACTGTCTACATGTACGTGCATAGTGGACACATGGGAAGGGTGACATGCCCTGTATTACACAGTGTTAACACTTCATAGTTTCTACTGGTGGCCAGTATGCATTTTACTACACATATGTTTTAACTTGGGTACACATGTGTGTATGACATGGTTTGACACTATACTGTGGGTGATGCTGTTAATATTGGTCATTGATTTGCATTCTGGTAGTATACGCAACCTCAACAGTCTGACTATAACCAATCGTTAGATGATGTCTTGACAACTGACACACAGATGTAGGAAACTCAGTAGCATTTGGATCCTTCCGGTACTATAATATACCAGTAACCAGTGGTATTTACCGCCACCCATTCCTGGGACCACTCCTGTTTGGCATATAGCCCTCTTAGGTACAAGCAAACACACTAGGGATATGTCCGTCCACATCTGGAAATGCATACAGTGGCCTACAATGCATTCTCCGGATGAGACACTTATCCTCAACAAGGGTATCATACAGACAGATACCTGTTGTCTAACCCATGCTGTAAAGCTATAAGCCAACTATAGCATAGTCATCCACATTTACTAAACATAGTATCCTGACAGTACCACATAGGTAGTAGCCCCCAACATGTAGAACGGGTACCAATGTGTACATACAGCCAAGTGTTATGTCATCTGTCCTTTGGTATTCATATTTCCAAAGGTATTCTGAAGTCCCTCAGTGTATCACATAAGCAATAAGGGGTCTGTATGCATATCCACAAAGTTGTTGTACACATATAATGAATGTCCATTATTGACAGACTTTGTTGTGTTTGAACATGTCTGAAATATACCCCAGGCATGAACCCTCACTCACACTATTCTATAGAAACTGTCATGGGTGTGTGTGACACAGATGACCTAGGCCACAGATCACTACAGTGGCTGGCCTTGTCACAAACATACATATGTGACCTAAGGTCTGACAAGCAGCAGCACAATCTGTCAAAGGTAACAGATGTATTCAGGTAGAAAGCAGGCTTCACACCTATGAACTAATTGAGGTAACATGTACATATATGTATTTGCCACACAGATACCTGAAGTGTGCAATGCACATACTGTTGTTATACTGATATGTCATACAGTAGTAAAAGCAAAATCCACAACACATTAACCAACAGTGTCACACACACACACTCAGCAATTGCAGGATTCAAACCCCTACCTAACTATTTTATGATACTAGAGAGATATGCATTACTACGACACACTATATGCTTTACGGGGTGTTTTTATTTCTCCTGCTATATTTGTAGGATGCTGACATCATCAGACTAGACATGGTAATGTGTGTGGACTTTATTTTATGCAATCCCAGGACTGAGCCATGGGGGACAGCAGGTGTTACCAGCTTGAACAGGACTCCACAATGCTTACCTTGTGTGATCTATCTGTGGCCCAGTTGCCAATCCATCAGATGACAATACATATTTATGCACAGGTTGTTGATTTTGTGGATATGACATGTGTCTGGGATGTTGGAAAATGGCTATTCTAAGTCTATGTGGGACGTGTGTAGCTCATTTCATTGATGTATGTCCTGGGTGGCTGCCTTGCAAACAGTCTAGCAGGTTTGGGAACCATGATCTACCCATGACCAAACCAAAGTTGGTAGGGTTGTGTGTTTGTAGGCTTCCAATAGCTCTGCTTATGACTTCAATCATGATGGACTCCATGGCCTTGCAGATCAGACTTCATAGGCTTATAAGACTACAGTTCCCATGGTGTGCTGTGCACCAACACTTGTGGAGTGTGCCATATGTTAATGTAACCCATTCAACAGTTCCATATCCTGTAGAGAGGGTGAGGCTCAACAGGCTGTTCAGGTGCAGGGTCTGTTTGTTTTGCAGTTCACTTATGACATATATATGGAAACAATGTAATCCAATTGATGCCATGTTTTCTGCTTTGGAAGGAGCTGTTTACCCATTCTACATGTGATATCTCCTGGTATGATGATAGGGCCTTTTGTCAGTGGGAGGTGGGTATGTATGTATGGGCCTGTCTGACAGGATGTTGGCATTGTCAGTCATTTACAGTTGGCCCTGATTCAGGAATATATGACTGTACATTGCTATTTATGACATAGCTGAAGGAAGTGTCATGGTTCTATATGGACTCCTTCGCAGATAATCATTCCATAACCTGGATTGGATAATGTTTGGAGTGCACATTGTTTATTGATGATACTGATTGCAGGTTTTTTATCTTCTTTGCTTTTCCACTTTCTATGAACAACCTAAGTATCTGTAGTAGATATTTGATTATGACAGGGTTCCAATATATTATATATGTATCTGTTGTCATATAACTGTGTGCACAAGGCAGGATTGGTGAATAGTGAGAGGTTCCTGGATTAACACATGCAACTGCCAGATATGTGTGGCCCACTGCTGTACTCAGACATGGCCTAAGTGTGTGAGCATGCCCAGTTTGGCCTTTCAGTATGTTGTTGCCTGACATTTGCCTCATTTATTCAAGTGTATGAGCATGCCCAGTGTGACTTTTCAGTATGTTGCTGTCTGAAGTCCACTACATTTGTTGACGTGTGTGAACACACCCAATATTAACAATTATACCATATGTGTGTTGAAAATCAAGTTGTATTTTTACTGCAGGGCTCACCTTTGTGTAATAACTCTACAGGGATTATGCTATACCTGCAGGGTTTCCATGAGACACTTTGAATAGACTTATCAACATTTTTTCATACAGGCTGCCCAGTGAAATGCTATCATGGTTTAGTGGTTCAGTACTGTGACTATAGTGCACAGTGTCCTGGGTTTGAGGACTGTCACTGCTTTATATTTTCATACTGGGCAGACCAGACTGCTTAAGGACCAGTAAAGCAAATATGAGCATGTTTACCTGCTTTGCTCAACCTTTTTTCACACTGCTCAACTACTGCCAATGTTGTGCAACATTGCCCAACATTGCCCAATGCAATAGTGCATTGTGCTGGTTGCAGTGTGTGGCCATGTTAGCTGTTGCTGTTTGCAGTGTGTCCATTAAATCATGTATAACATGGTGTGCATGGTGCTGCCTTGCTATGGTGCTTATATTCACATGTCAGTGCATCAGGTGTCATACATTGCAAGGTTGGTCTCAGTGCATATTAATCATGTTAGGCCAGAGGGCATGTGCATCCAGGTCAGTTGTTGTCCCATGGTGCTATCAGTGTGAGCAGATGAGTCAGATGGGTGTATTGGCCAGTGCCAGGCCAGCCAGGGCAGGGCAGTGCCTGGTCTGCCCTCCAGGCTGCCATGCTCTGCCTGGGCAGTCTGCCGGCTGTTGCCTTGGCAGGGGCTGCCTCTGGGAGGCCATCACCTGGCCTGGCATTGCTTGGCATGTGCCTGCAGCCACATATGCTGGTTATGTAGTGCTGCACACATGCAATGCTGTTTGGTAGCATATTAGGTGGTTGAACATCATGCATCACAAGCATGTGCTGATGTGAGGCAACATGTCCAGTTGTGCACATTTTTTGCTTGAGTGCTTATTGTGTGCCTTTGTGCATGATGTGTGTTTGTGTGTGTGGGTCATTCATGGTTGCTAGCTCTGACACTGCTGCAGTGTCCTGTCCCACCATCAGCCATGCATCCATCTGCAGCTGTGCCATTGGCCTGTGTCCCTATGAACAATGTCAGGGACAGCAGTTGTCACTCAGAGTACTCTCCAGTGCCTGCAGATCACACAGCCCTGGCACATGATCCCAGTACAGCACTGGCAGCCACTCACTTCAGGCTTCACACTGTGATAAGCTGATGTTGGGCCTTTGACTACCACCCCTACTGTCTTTGATACTGATGCTTATAACAGGTATGAAACCTTCAAGGTTGCATATATGTGGCAATCCTTTTGCAAGGAAATATACATTCTCATTACTGATTGTTTGCCTGGAATCTGAGAATTGTGGAAGGAAACATGTTTATGATTTGGTGCTGGTCCCTGGATGCTGCTGAGGCGGAATGCCTGTGTATATCCTGCTTTGGTCTCTGGAACGTACCTGTTGCTAGTAATCTTAGGCCAACACATACCTTGGTTTCCACTGGGATGGGTTCCCCCCTGTTGATTCTGTATGTGAGGCATGGCCTGCACAGCTCAACAATTTGCTGCATGAGGTCTCTGTCCACTCTATAGTGCTCCACTATCTCCAGCTCATGTAGCCCCTGGTAGGTTACCCTGGGCCTGTACACTCTTCTCCGTCTCCTCACTGTGGGTTGCTCAGCAGCATTTGCATTGTCACCACCCTTAGCATGTTGCATATGTCGCCTTATAACAGCAATGACAGCTCCTAACATTTGTTTGTCTCAGTAAAGCTTTTTACGTTTTCACTTCTCTTAGTTTACTGCAGTGTTGCAGTGTCTCTGAGGAAAACATGGTGGTAAGTTGTTTGCAGAGTTTTAAGTGCTGGGCTGGGCTGGGCTAGTGTACTGCCTGTGTAATTGCCTGATTCTGATTGTTTTCACCTGCTAGCTCTGCTAGTTCTCCTTGGTTAACTTCCTACTATTTCTTGTGCTTCCTTTTCCCTTTCTGTTTCCACAGGGGGCAGCGCTGCACAAACAAGCGCAAACACGTGCACACCAGCTCACACACGCGCACACATGCTTACACGGCCTAACACTTGCTGACTCATGCTTGAACGTGCGCACACAGGCGCAAACGAGCTTACACAGATTTCAACAACCTTACACATGCTTACTCCGGTTTAAACACACGCACATGGGCGCACACGCGCGCACACAGTCTTACTCGGATTTACAGGTGAGCACCCACACGCAAACACGTTGCAGGCACTTCTACAAGAAACTTTAGTATTATCCACGGCATACACCTTCAATTTCTTGGCTTTAGCTAGGATACCTGTTGACACGCCTCTTCCAGTGATGAGTAACTGAAGCAAACACATGCCACTCTGCTCCAATGAGCTTGCATTCTTTCATATATACCCCCTCATGATGTCACCTATGTTCTTCTCTGATACTCCCCTTATCCTACTCTTACACTCCACAGACTTTGTTCATATGCCATGTAAAATTGGGATTCACTATCCTTACCCTCATTTACATAGGATTGCCTATTAATGCTTGGTTACATCTCTAAGACTGAGCTTCCCCCCTTAGCAACCTCTACTCAGTAGCCATGTTGTCTTCAGCCTGCCATTCACTTGCATGGCAGTCAAATATTTTGAATAAAATCCCTATTTGTGGCTTTTATTTTTTCTTTTTCATGGTTTTTAGAGTGCAGCACTTTTGTGCGGCACTGCACTATGCTTAAACTTCGGAGATCGAGGTAAAAAAAATATATATATTTTTTTTTATTTTGCAATGGGAAAAATTGCCAATGGCCATATATTTGGCCATTGGCATGCTTCCTCAACTGAATGCATCCTTTATTTGGAGCTGTCACGGCTCCATTTTGCTATTTGCAGAACGGTACTCAGTTGACAACGGAGTACATTTCTCCAAATAACACTACTCTTACTCGGACAGGTTAGGGTTTCCAGGATCGCAAATTTACCTCATTTGCATAGCTTTTAGCAGCAAATGAGGTAATTTGCATAACCTAACCCTGTCCGTGTAAGAGTAGTTTTAGGCGTTCTCTTGCACGCCCCTGCCGGCTGTTCCTGGATCGCTCGACAGACATGTTGGCTGCATGGGGTCTTACTCTACTCTTAGACTCCATGCAAGCCTTTGTGCATCCGGCCCCTTGTTCCTGCTCTGCATATATTGTTCACACAATTCCCATTTTCCTATGCATTTTGCTCCTTCCTTTTCTAAAGATTCCAATTCCAGTTGTTTTATCTCTGTCACTATATTCACTACTTCTAGTAAACTTGGTCTAGACATTGATTTCCATTTTCTAGTAATTGCTTTTTTGACAGCCACCATAATTAGACTCAGCAAGGCTTTACTATGTCTAGGCAATTCTAATTCTGTAGCATAACTCATAAGTCATCTCGCTAGTCAGTCCAATCTGCTTACCCAGCATCTCCAACAGAGTGGCCCGCAGGGAATTCCAAAAGTGTGCCAACTCATTACACCTCCAAAAAATATGTTCCCAGCTATTTCTTTCTTACCTGTCACAACTTCAATATTTGCTTTCCACCTGATGGAAAATTCCAAGGAAAGCTAGGTAGAAATTCCACTTTAGTGCTTGTATGACACTGAGTAGAGGGATAGCTAAGAGTACTTAGACCTAAGATCTTTTAGTGAGTAAACACTAAGTTTTCTCTTGCTTTAAGTGCTTTCTGAGTTATATGCCAAAAATGGCATTATATTCAATGATGGGCCTAACAAGAGGGGAAAAATGTGGGATTATAATTTCTATGGACCTTGAGATAATGCCACAAAGGACATGGAGTGCAAGGTGGAAGGAGTTTTTAACCATGTTAGACATATAGTGTTCAAATGAGAGCTTGTTATTAACATGGATACTCAAGTCCCTGATGGCTGTATAAGATTTAAATAGTATGTTATCTATATGGTATGCATTAGTGATGCTTAATTTACCAAAGAAAACAATGCTTTATTTCTTGGAATTGAAGGTAAGACTGATGAACACACTAAGCTTTTGTTTTGTCCAGTCCTTGATGGAGAATTTGAATACCACTGGAATTTAATAACTGTCCCCATTTTGTAATCATCAGCAAATTCAGTTAGCCATAGTCCCTTAATATTTGATTACGTCGGTTGTGTATTCACCAAAGAAGAGAAGGACAGAGCCTTTGTTACTCTGCTAGTGATAGTTTTATGTTTAAGCAAATATCCTAATTAAAGTAGTACAGATTTATCACATAGCCAGTTACCTATCTAGTAAGCTGCATGGATTAATCTTCACTTGGGAGAGTTCATCAATATTCTCAGCTTGAGGAAAAGTGACAACTACTCTGGCAGGGTGAGGTAGGCAGCATGGACTCTATGCCCCTTATTCATGGTGTCATTAACCCTATCAGAGTAGTCACCAGGCTCAGCAGGTATAAGCTTTTTTATAAATCCTCACAAGAGTCTACCTAGGAGTATAAGGCTGCCTGTATCATTATTTTTAGTTCATATACAGCAAATTCCAAAGCAATGCAAATAATACTTATGAGACTAATAGACCTGTAACCTCCATATTCAGCAGAGGGATAACATTTATGCAAGGACATCGCCACAGTTATTCTCTGTAACTCAGCAATTTTACAACTCTGGCTTAAGAGCTGAGGGAGGAGTATTGTTAGGTGGAACTTAGTGCCTCACAGTGGACATGCAAAGATATTGTCACGACTCATGTCAGGACTCATGGAACTGATGTGTATAATTTTGTAAAGTACCTCCTAAAGGAGAGAGAGTCCCAAGTGATTTCAGGAATGGAGGTACATGCAGAAACTGGGAAGGGGGTCAGTGTAATTGGGGTGAAGCTAATATTTACGATGTCCTTGAAGCCAGAGAGGCAGCATCATTAGAGACAATTTCTGCAAAGAATTGTTGGTTGCCTTTAAGTCAACTTTTCATCTCCTAATGGCAAGTTTGAGGATTTACTTAGTAGTTTAAAATATTATAATGATTAAATGAACTTCTTTGTAAACACCGCCTTGAGCTTTTTTTTAATTTGAGAGTATGCCATTATTTTTGCACTGGATGAGTATAGCTGCCTCAATATCCTTCCAAGAGGGAGATATATTCCCAGAAGTAGGCGACAGCTGTGCATTCAGGGTTTGCATTACAGCTATACCATTCGTGATTATCAGTAAGCAATGTTAATGGTAAGTGATTAGTTTGTTAATAGTACGCAAATGTAAAGGAATTATTTGGGGGGGGTCATAAAGCAGGTTTTCAGAGAGATGGAGAAGTGATTACATTTGACTCAAAAGAGTTTAACAAGTGGATTGTTGCAACTAGGGGAATATATGTGAGGTAAAGATGTGGTGAGCAGGATGACACATTTATCAAACGTTTTTAACATTTATGAATTCCAGAAATCTTTGAGAGTGTTTGTTGTAGATGGTGTACCTTTGTTAGGCTTTGTGTGGAAAGCTGAAGTCAACCAATGAAGGGTATTTGTTTTGATAGTTTGATAATAACTTTATTATCTGGTTATGGTATTTTGCTATGAGGGGCCATAGATTTGGTTCTGTAATTGTCTATAAAATGATAATTAATATTAAGGAGTGTAACTAGGACATCAAGCCTTTCTTGGTTCATACCTACCAAATTATGTTAATCTGAATGTCTTTTTAAATTCATTATTGTATTTATTTCTTACTATGTTATTTTGATCTGAGTGCCATGCACTGCCTTTTCCTCTCTGTATGTTGAAGTGGCTGTTTAACTTTGCTATATGAGGTTTTTCTTTACTCTGTAACTATGTGCTATGAGTGCTATGCAATGCAATATATTTTCTGTATTACATACTAACTGCTATGTATATTTGTAATCTGAAGCTTTTCTCCCCAGGCCTCCGGTGAAAATGGACCTATGTCCAGTCGGACTATCCCGGTCAACAAATGTAAAACAAATAAATAAAAAATAAATATCATTCAGAATCTGATATTATACAATTAGGGTTGGAAATAAATACAGATTCTCTCCCAGATCTGCTAGTGGATATGGATGCATAATAAACTTTGAAACTTGGAAAAGAGTAAGTTTTATAAGCATACTAAATCCAAATATTTGTAATTACATAAATGTTAATGATTATGAGGGTAAGAAATACTTCAAGATCAGAGCTTTGTTTGATTAGACTTCTGTCATTCACCCATTGCTAACTTTATATTTTCCAAGTTAGCTAGCACTGTGGCATAGAGGGATGAAGCCCAGACAACTGTCCAGATGGCACAGGTTCAGATAACAGCTTCTGCATCAGAGACACTGCTGGGAAGGATGGGAGCACACTTCCTGTTGGGGAGGTTGTGGAATTGGGTGAAGCTCCTTGTCGATCCCAAGTACAGGCTGAGGACTTCTGGGTGAGAGTAGCATTGTTGTTAAGGGATAAATGTTGGGGGCATTGGCCCAGTCATTTCTGAGGCAAAATGATAGCCAGCACATCCCTATTGCATATCCACCCCTGACCATTAACAGGTGCACATGGTGGGAATGAGAGCTAGGTCATAAACACTCTCTGGCAGCAGTCTGATGATTCCCTAGAGTTCTTGATCTTCTTTACAGATCCAGAAATAGGTCACAAAGGGCACCCCCATATGGACTACACTGCAACTTCCTTATCATATCTATAGAAGAGCAGCTACATAAGCATACTAGTGAATCGTCAATCCTAGCAGCATACAGGGAGCAAACAATCACCACATTCGTAGACAACTTGTTGAGTGCTATTTCTACATACCGTACAATGGAGAAACTAATTGAAATCTTACAGTGGAAGGCCTGCAATAGACATCTGACTGTTAGTGAGTGATGAAAACCTGCAAGTATCCTCTTTTCCACTCAGAGCAGTTGTCCGGTCTCTACTGAGGAACTTAGCTATAGTGTGCATCATTAATCATGCAGCCCCTCTCTTCCCCAAGGGGAAGCAATTGGATATGACCCTTCCCTAGTTTCCTCTTCCTGCCATCTCCTCCAGTACTAGGTAAAATAAGCACACCTCAGTCAAGTGGGATGCAGTCAAGGCTCTGTTTCTGCATGTCATGGAGCCCATGAAGAAGGTGACTCATTGATAATGGCTCTGACTATCTCTCTACAAGGGTGAAAGACAGCAAAGCCTTCACAATGCCCAGTTTATAGTGCACAGATCCAAGAGTTTGTACTGCTACCCCTATCATTAGTGAGCTGAACATGGCTTATATCTTAAAGTGAATATAAACAGGCAGAGGACCAGCGCAGCATACAAAACAAACACTTATTAAAACGAAACTCAGAAATAAGTAAGCACTTTCACGTAGTGCTGCTATGTTTCATCAGACATAACCACAGAAAACTAACATCTCTCTTTTTAAAATAATAAGCATCTAATCACATTCTGAGACCAATTCAAAACTAATAGGTCTCATTGAATAAGCAGAGTGTGTTAAAGCCATCATATTACTAAATGGGATGTTCTAATTGCTAAATGACACAAAGAATGAAAAATAAAAAATACAGGCATATCAATGTCATACAGAGCTAAAATACGCCCTAAAGCTGTAATAAAAATTCTTACACCATTACAGGTCTCCAGCCACTAAATAAAATTACTGATCATATCATCATGTTTGATGATATAATTTCATCCTCAGGTAGAAGCTTTTTATGTACTTGCGAATATGATTTGTTTGAATTGTATAATGATGTATCTAGGAGGAAAAGTGTAAGTATATTTTTCTGGCACTTCAGAGTTGTGTACTGGTAATTGTTGTTTGACTAATTTTATATCATCGCTGGCTGACTTCAGAGTTGTGCACTGTTATTTTTGCTTCACTGTATAGTTTTTCACATCTCTGCTGAAGGTGTTTTTCCCCCCTTCCCCTATTTCTCTGTGTCTTAAGTTGGTATAACTGGTTTTGCATCCTGTGTGTTATCTGACCATCTCAAGGATTACTTGCATAAAATTAGACCCTCTTAGTAAAAAAGTCTGCATATCATTGTTGGAGCCTTCCTGTGTCCTGAAAGAGTGCTCTTCAAACTCTCTGGAGATATACAGAGCTGAGAATATTTTTCTTGCACTTCAGAGTTGTGTACTGGTAATTGTTGTTTGACTAATTTTATATCATTGCTGGCTGACTTCAGAGTTGTGTACTGTTATTTTTGCTTCACTGTATAGTTTTTCAGATCTCTGCTGAAGGTGTTGGTTTTCCGATATCCACCCTCCCTATTCCTGCCTTGTTGTTTACATTTGGAGGCTTTTGCAGTTGCCCGCCCCCACTGTAGATTTGATCTGGGACACTCCCCCCAGTCCCATCCCTATACCTCATTCTACCTAATAGACTCCTTTTGCATTGTTTTTAGTCATTTTTAATTTAATTGCATTTTTAAACTGTTTGGTCTAACATTGCTACATACTCAGGTGTGCTAGCTTGCACTGTATTTGAATTGTTTTGACTGCTGTTTTAGCTACTTTTCTGTATATAAAAAAAATACCTTTCCTGTAACTAGTGTAGTCCAGATTCAGATTTGCTGTATCCAGGACTGTATGTAAGCTTCTGAGCCCCACCCCCCAAGCTTTCTGTGTTAGAGGGAAGCTTTCTAGCTTATCAGTGGGAGTGGTAAGCACTAGGTAACCTATCTACCACATAAGGAGTGGCTCTGGCCCAGAAGTTGTAGTTATTGGCATTTTAGGCAGTTTTTCCATCTCTCTCAACTTTCTGATTTAAAAGCCCATATTTGCACTTGTTTCCCCCCTTCCTGTAACTAGTTTAGTCCAAATACAGATTCTTACTTTTAGCACTTTAATTTGCTTATTCGTGATCAGCACTTGTTCAGAACTTGTAAGCACTAAATAACCTACTGATTACTACAGCACTCAACCTTCCTCATTACCCAGAGGAAAACAGTTTTGATACTTACTTTCCTCACTTGCTTAGAGAAAAACAGGTCTTGTACTTACTTTCCTCACTTATCTAGAGGAAAATAGTTTTTTTATTCAGGCATGTCCAAGGGTCAGCTCCCAGTGTTCTCTCCTGTCTATCTGATGAATCTGGGTATCTTGGGGCAATGTAGAAATTGCATCATGTACACAGACAACCCTCTCCTCCTACCACCCAGCACTACAACCTGTGAGAGATGCACTTATCTAGCCAAATTGGAGGTAAAGCTCTCTCCAATCAAGACTGAACTTGACAGTCAAGAGGAGAAGGTAAACACTTGCACCATACCACACTCATCACATAGTCTCACTAAATCTACACCACCAAAATCCACACATACAAATACAAAAACATTTGTGGAGGCTCTCAGTAATAATCTGCTCAAGCAACAGAGACCTCCAAAGCAGAAGTGCAAGCAACCTCCACCCCCCAACACAACCCAGATGACACATAGCCCGCAGACTCAGTGTGCCACTCAACCACAGCCAATAACGCAAAACAACGTACTCAACACACTAGTCATAGGTGACTCTATAGTCAGGCACACTGATGTCCCACTCACCAGGCTAAACAAGGAGAAGGCTACTGTCAGCTGCCTGTCAGATGCCAGGATTCGCCACATAACCCACGTACTCAGGTCACTCCACAACAAGTACAAATATGACTCTGTCATTGTCCATGTTGGTGTGAACGACCTGAGATGTATCTCTCTGGACTACATGTAAAGAGACATGGAAGAGCTCTCCGATCTTGTAGCCCAGGCAGGTATGACCCTAGCCCTGAGTAGCATTCTGCCATCACTCAGAATGATGCCACAGTACAAGGACAAAATGATTGACTTCAACAATTGGCTAAGCTTCTGGTGCCATTCTAAATGGATCCAGTGTCTGTCTGCCTGGGATGACATGGTCGACAGACCATGATGCTTTGCCAGAGATAGCCTGCACCTGTCACCCCTGGGATTCTGGATACTGGCTAAGGTTCTTGCTGCCTCTATAGTGCCTTTTTTAGGCAAGGTTCAAATGACAAATTCACCACAGTAACAGGAACAGGCAAGCAAAAACTGAGGGTGATGCCACTTAATGCCAGAAGTCTAAATCTCAAAATGCACTCACTCGAGGCACTCCTTAAAATGGAGAACATTGATATCTGTGCAGTGACCGAGACCTGGTTCAAGGCTCCAGAGAGCACCCCTGCACTACCAGGCTGTAACTCATACCACACTTTTCGGCCATGTAACCTGGACCGGAACACCAAAGGCGGAGGTGCATCCATATTCATTAAGGATATCCACACCTCCAGGTTAGTTGCTCAGCATAATGCAGCTGAGGTTATCCAAGTGCAACTAACTCTGGGCACAACTGCAATCCAAATTGTAGCTTGCTACAGATCACCCACCATGCCCCAGGATTCCCACTCCTCTTTTCTTGATGTACTGGAAAATATTAGGGTTCAACCAAACACCCTAATAATGGGCGATTTCAACTACCCCACCATTAACTGGGAAAACTACCCATGTACCAACTCCTTTGCTCAACGCTTTCTGGAATTCATAAACTCCAATGCCCTGGATCAACTTATCCACACCTTCACCAAGGGCAACAATATCCTAGATCTAGTCATTACCAATATGAGTGACCTGTGTTCCACACCTGAAGTCAATGCCTCATTGGTCCGATCCAACCATAAGCTAATTACACTAGATATCCACATCCTGCCTCCACTCCCCATTAAGGAAACCATAATAAAAAATTTCTCCAAAGCCAACTTCATGCTTCTTAAGACAGAAGCGGTGAACTTCATGACACCCATGCAGATGGACAATACAGTTACGACTTCTGAATCCTGCACAATTGCACTTTATAAGCACTTACATGAGTGCATTGATTGTGCTATCCCAAACAGAACCAAGACACTATCCACCAAAAAAAGGAAGCCAATCTGGTGGTCCCCTGCCATAAACAAACTGTACAACAGAAGGAAGAAACTCTTGCAAAAGAGAGTAAAATATCACAAGTGGAGGAGCTCCCTGGTCAGCCTCAGTAAGAAGCTGCGATCCCTGATAAAATCCTCCAAAGCTAGCTATGAAAACAAAATCACCACTGATTCTAAAGACAACCACAAAGCATTCTATAGCTATGTCAAGAATCTGAATGGTAACACTCAGATCTGCTCTGAGTTACAGCACAATGGCACTAAATATAGACACCCAACTGATATTGCCAACATCCTGGCAGATAGGTTCAGTGCTAACTTTACCCCCCTCTCACCCCCTAAAGAGCCCATCTCTATACCGGAAGAATGCAAAGTTCCTGTGATCACGGCTGCACAGGTAAAAACCACACTCTCCAAAGACAAGAACACAGCATCCATGGGACCAAACAACATCCCAGGCTGCGTTCTACACGAACTACAGAATGAACTGGCACCCCACCTAAGTACCATGTTCAATCATAGCCTCACCTCAGGCTTTGTGCCTACTGAATGGCGCACAGCAATGGTTATCCCACTCCACAAGGGGGGAGCCACCACGGACCCTGGAAACTACTGCCCCATTAGCCTGACGAGCCTGGTCTGCAAGACCATGGGACGTATCATCATGGAACTTATAAACAAAGACATTGGTAATCTCCAAACTCTAGATCCCACCCAGTTTGGGTTTGTGAAAGGCAGATCATGTCCCCTAAACCTGATAGACTTCTTTGAAGCAGTCACCAAAGCCGTAGACAAGGGTAAGGTGGTTCACACAGCCTATCTAGATCTTGCCAAGGCTTTTGACACCATCCCCCACTCTGGAATTATAGATAAACTCACTAAACTAGGTATAAATCCCTATGTCACAAGATGGGTTGCCAACTGGCTCACTGACAGAACCCACACTGTGAAAGTAGCAGACTCCAAATCCGACTTCAGACCAGTGACAAGTGGAGTACCACAGGGTTCAGTCCTGGGTCCTCTCCTGTTTGGTATCTACTTCTCTGAAGTACAGGCTAACACAGAAGTTTGCAGATGACTGCAAACTAGGAGGCATAATCAAAACTCCTAACGATGTGGACATCCTACAAAAGGGCCTCACTGAGACAGATGCCTGGTGTCAAAGCCATGGCCTCAAGCTCAATTCCAAAAAGTGCATTGTCATCCCCTTTGGTAAAAACTCTGTACCCATAAACTACAAGATAGGCGGTAGTATACTTAACACTGAAAGTGTGATAGGAGACCTTGGGACACAGGTGGACAGTAATCTCTTCTTCGATAATCACATCACCACAGTAGTCAGGAAATCCTTCTATGTAGCACACCTCATCACAAAAGGTTTCTCATCCAGAAAAAAAGAGGTCATTGTTCCCCTCTACTCATCACTCATTAGACCCATTACAGAGTACAATGCCCCTTTTGGTATGTACCTCATAAGACATCTCCAACAACTGGAAAGGCCACAGAAATACCTCACAAAGAGGATTACCGGCCTCAAACAGATGCTCTATGCTGACTGTCTCAAAAAACTCCAGCTTTACTCCATCGCATATCGCCTACTCAGAGGTGATCTCTGCCTAACATACAAAGCTATGTCAAACCGAGAGCTGTTGGACATGCTCCACTTAAAGAAATCCCAATCCCTCCCAGCTACATGCTCTAGGGACCTAAACCTTGTCACCACAATAAACAGAACATGCCGGAGGGATAGATTCTTGTCCCAGAGACTTCCCATACTCTGGAATAAACTACCTATCTGTATCAAGCAAAGCTCCTCATTAGCACTCTTCAAGAAAAATCTTGATGATTGGATGGGAAATAGGAAATTCACCCCGGGGATCACCTCTGTGGCTCTGCTTGACAGTGGCACAGGAAAATAATTTTCTTGGGTGGCAAAAGCCAGGGTACCTTTTTGGCTGGGCTTGTATAGGCCCCAGGGCCGATATCCTAGTACCTACCTACGAACCTATGAATCTATAATCTTACTTCTGGGGAGTTTTGAGCTCTACAGGAGCTACAAGAAGATGACTGTATTACAATCTACCCTTCTGATAAGGGTGGAACTATTGTTATATTAAATTGTTGAGATTATGTGAATAGAATGCTTGAGATTTTGTCTGATGCTACCACTTACAAATCTATTAATTTACTAGATATACAAAAGTTGATTAGCAATGTTCATTGTGAATTATTTGACAGTGTTTCTTGTAAGTATATCAGTAAAGATTTGTATGATTTTTGTATGGTGGAAAAACCTTTAATACTTTTGATTAAAGGTCTTCCCAAGATCCACAAATTTCTAGTCAACCTGCCTTATAGGCCAATTGTAGCAGGGCAAGGTTGGCTCACGAAACATCAATCTATTTATTTAGAAAAGATTTTGAACCCCTTACTTTTGAAGTCCCCTTTTATTTTGAGGGACACATAACATTTTATAGTTAATATTTCTGAGACTTTGGAGGCAGTTTCACTATGTGAGTCAGATTTATTAGTTACATTAGATGCATGCTCGTTATTTACTTGCATAGTGAATGATGTTGGTGTTCAATATATGAGGGAGTTTTTTGAGAAGCAATAGTGACTTTATAAATGGGGTTATTCAGATGTTATGTATGTTAATGGAGTTAGTCTTAACAAATAATGTCTTTACTTTTGATGCCAAATATTATATTCAATTGTTTGGGGTTGCTATGGGCACCCCATGTGCCAATTCATATGCCAACATTGGGAAAATACAGTGTTATTGCCCAACAGCACATATAAGCATATGGAGAGGATTTATGTAAGAATTGAAGGTTTGTATTGATTATTTAAATGGTTTTACTTGGTTTTTGAAATTTACTTCACATGTATCGAGAGATGTTATTAATTTTCTTGATGCAAAATTAAAAAAAGATGGTAATACTTTAGATACTCAGATCTTCAGAAAAAGTTGTAAAAAGAACAGCTATTTAATCAGGTTAAGTATGCACCCAGATTATTCTTTTAAAAATGTTTTGAAGGGACAAGCTTCAGGTTGGAGAGAAAAGGGAGAGGTAGACCATACTTTTCTAAAGGGAACAGGATATTTTTTGATAGGCAGAATACATTTCATAATAGAGAGTGTAGACGTTGTCTTTGTTTTACCTCTGATGATAAGAATATCATGGAGGTTATATGTAGGAATTGAGATGTATTGGTAGTAGATGGCACCACTGGAAAAGTGGCAGGACCTCATCCTAAGATAACTTATAGGAACTTGAAGTGTTTGAAAAGTTGACTATGTCACTGAACAGGTCCCCTATATAATCAGAAAAGGTCTGATAGAGAAGGGACATTCAGTTGCAGATGATGCAATTTTTGTTAAGTATGTTCCAATAAGAATACCTTTGTATATCCCAGAATGGGAAGGGGGTATATCTTTCGTCATAACGCAGACTCTTCTACAACTAATGTCGTATACCTCACGCAATGCAATCAGTGCCCCAAAATTTATATAGGCATGACAACTAGAGCTCTTAAGAGATAGAATTAGGGAACATATTTATTACAGTAGTATTGGTGATACTAGGAGTGCTATAGCTAAGCATATTATAGATAAGAGCTATGCACATAGTTTTTCTTTCCTTAATCTCCAGGTTGTTTCCCCTACAGTGACATTAGGTGATACTAGAAATGTGTTGGAAAAGATTGAGCAAAAATGGATACTATCATTTCAGGCTGATAAGATGGAGGATCTGAATGAAACTCTTTCCCTCAAGTCCTTTCTGAGAGATAGCAAGTTAAAGTCTTATTGTTGAGGCTTCTATTTTTTATTATTTGATTTGTATTTTTAGCATTTTGGTTTTTCATTTTTTATCATTTGTATTTATGTATTTTATGTGCATTTTTTTACTGGTAATCTATGGTGGTGCAGCGGTAGCATTATTGCCTCACAGCAAGAGGTTCTCCCATTCAATTCTCAACTAGTGTGCAGGGAGTGCCTACTTTGTGGAGTCTGCATGTCCTCCCCGCGGGTTGAGTGGCGTTCCAAAAGACATGTGTGAATGGGCGTGTCTTCGTTGAAGGTTGGCCGTCGAGCTGACAACTTGGCACGGTGAAAATCTACTGCCAATCATTAGCGGACCAGAGTTCCGCTGTGGCGACCCCTAACTGGGAAAAACAGAAAGACAACAACAACATGTGCATTTTTTTACTGGTATGTTGTATTTGCTTTTGCATTCTTTGTGAATTTATAGGATGTATATTATGTGCTTGACAGTTTATTGTCACATGGTGCAAATATATATTTTTTTATGTAACAGTGTTTTGAATTCATATACGTCCATGGTGGTGCAGCGGTAGCATTGTTGCCTCACAGCAAGTGGTTCTCTCATTTGATTTTTGGTTAGAGTGCGGGGAGTGCCTTCTGTGTGGAGTCTGCATGTCTTCCCTGCGGTTGGGTGGGCGTTCAAAAGACATGCGTAAATGGGCATGCCTTTGGTGAAGGTTGGACATCGAGCTGGCACCTCGGTGTTTGTGAAAATCTACTGCCAATCGTTAGCGAACCGGAGTTCCACTGTGGCGACCCCTAATTGGAAAAGCCGAAAGACAACACCAACAATTGCTTTGAATTCATATTTGTTTAAAGATATAACTGTTTTTTTTTATTTTCTTTAATTTTGTTTCTATGCACATTAGTAACTATTGAGTTGATGTTTTTATAAGAGCAAGGATATATATATATATATATATATATATATATATATATATATATATATATATATATATATATTTATGGATTGAGTTTTGTCCTTTAGCTTATCCATTCTAAGTATTATAATGGTGAGTTTTTATTTTATGTTAGACTTTTGGAGTTAGATTATAAACATATATTTTTGAGGGTTAAGTCCCACTTGCTTATTGTTTAATGTATTTAGCTTCACTGTCACTGACACTTTTTGCTTGATAATAGGTAGAGCTTCATTATTGTCATTTCAGTTCTGCAGTAAGATGCCTGAGCATTTAATGCATGCAATTTGAGCCTGACCTATCTATCACCTGATATAGCTTTTCTTAGCAATTGTTTTAATTTTTATATGCATAACCCATAGTAAATAGATTTGTCTTATTTAATCTCCTATATATCTTGGTTTGTCTTGTTCATGCTGTATATGTTGTCATGGAAATGCTTCATATTCACTACTCACAAGTTTGGCCTCGTGAAATTGTAGTGTTTGAGGGAAATAGAAGGAGAATGGCACTACGACATGCTGAGATGATAAATGTTAAAGGTAATTAAGTTTAGTCTTGGTTTATGCACTGTGTTTTGTTACTTTCCACACTGCAATTTAGAGTGATTAGGATTTTATTAAAGATGTATGGTAGCTTCTTTCATTAAACGATGATGCCGAGCAATGAGTTGACTTAATTGAGATCTGCAGAGTTTTTGATGATCAATATAGTTTTAGCAATATTTGAATCTTGCATCTTGTATTATATGGTTATGCTTATATGATTATGGGTTTGTATATAAATATGATGATATGAGCAGCAATTTTATTGAGTGGATGGAGACCTGTAATGCTGTAAGAATTTTTATTACAGCTTTAGGGAGTATTTTAGTTCTGTGTTGTGTATGACATTGATATGCCTGTATTTTTTATATTTCATTCTTTCTGTCATTTAACAATTAGAGCATCCCATTTAGTAATACGATGGCTTTAACACACTTGGTTTATTCAGCAAGATGTATTAGTTTTCAGTTGGTCTCGGAATGTGATTGGATGCTTATTATTTTAAAAAGAGAGATATTAGTATGCTGTGTTTATGTCTGATAACGCATAGTAGCACTACGCGAAAGCGTTTACTTATAGTCATTCTTCAGTCTATCCATCCATCCATCCATCAATCCATCCATCTATTAATCCATTTCCAGATTACTTGCCTTGGTGACAGCAGCAGTGGCAGCATATGCTGAGAAGATAAGGTCAAATTTCCCTGTCTGCAGAAACAGTCTCCAGGTTATGCTGCAGTTCTAAGGCATGCAGAGATATAATCCATACAATACATCTTGGAGCTCCTGTGGAGGCCTCCTGCCAATGAGCTGTGTCTGACACATTTACCATGGGGAGCAAGCAGGAGACATCCTCATAAGGTTCCTAATCCAACTCAAATCACTCCTCTAAATATGCAGTGTAGCAGCTGTATTTTGAGATGTATATCACCATATTTATGGGACATCATGTGCAGTACTGTGGGTATAGAAATAAATACTTTTAACTTCCTTCTTTGTTGTTAAGTAATGTAATAGGGTGTAGTAATGGGTACAGTATGTGAGGGGGTTGCTTCTTTTTGGGATGGGGCTGAATCATGTGATTATTTCCTGAAAATGCATCTTCAGTGTATACAGTTACAGGGTGGCATTCTTATATATAGGGTTGGAAGGGTGGCCTAATGGTTAAGGTGTTTGCCTTACAAACACAAGGTGCAGGGTTTGAGTCTCACAAGGGATAATTGGCTAGGCTTAAAATGGCTTGCAAGGGCAGTTAGCTTAGTACTAATCTATGAACCTATCTATCTATGCTGAAGGTGCTTGCCTAAACTTGAACATCTAGATTAGAAAGAGAGAGATAATATTGAGGAGACTTTAACTCATATCACAAAGAACATCATGAACTGCATGATTGACTTGATCAGCTGTTCTGAGCTAACTGGAGGCACCAAGACTGATACGCATACAAGTAAATAGATGACCAAAGCTGACTGAAGACTTGGTAAGCATTGTCATGACCCTGTTAACTAATGTTACACTGAATCTAGACAGTACTGAAATGTAGCTGTAAAGGGAACAGGGGCAGTTGATGAATGGAGGGAGAGGCCTGCATGCTTTTTCTTAGATGGGAGTGATGAAATCAGAATTAGAAATGTACAGCTGATGTTTTATTTGATTTAAAAATGTGGTAGATGCACTGGGTAATGAAATAATTATGTACAAGTTCTTAAAAAGTCAATAATGACTAGCCTGACAATTAACTGTGTTTTCAGAGGTTTGCGCATATTAAGAAGTGTCCATCTTCTTAAATTATTAATACAAGTAGAGGTGTATTGTATGTGTGATGGACAATTCTAAAGTGATATGACAAGTGAGGGTTGTCCATCAAGGGTAGTGAAAAAAGAATGAGTCCAGTTCTGTTTAATGTCAAACACTGGGAAGACTCTAGGGTAAAAAGCAAATGACCAGCAGAAATTTGAATTCATGTTAAAAAAAAGTACTGTCTTCTACACTAATACAAATATCTGAGAAACTCCAGCTGGTCATTTGCTTTTTATAGTAAAAGTTCTTAGGCCTTGTGAGTTACCACTGTTCGTAATTAGCACCACATTTCTCAGCTTTTTATAATTGCAGAACTGATTGCTTCATGAACTTAGTTATCAAATAATAGTAGGTTTGTTCAGAGCTCACCTTTCACTCATATGAAAAGATAAAGGAAACTTTAGCACTGATTAGTAGAGACACACTTGTTTCTGTACTTTACCATAATTAAAAGACAAATGTATATTTAGTTAGGTAAACTATTTCTATCTGAAATCAAAGTGCTTTAATCAAAATTGCACATCTGAACCTGCATAAAACTACTGTCTTGAGTCCACAAGCAATCCAAACAGATCTATTTGGCAATTATACTAGTTTCACCTAGTTTTGGCAGCAAAACAACAAAAGAAGCATTTTCGGGGTGGGGGGATGGCCATCCTGAACCCACTGCTGGGGGGGCTTCACTTTATGCACACCACCTTTTATTTACAATTGTGAGAAAGAGAGTAGGGGAAGTTTCCCACTGTCTTGGCTAAATTTCCCCAAGTAGAAATTCCACCTTAGGTCTCCCCTAAAAGGAGTCCATTAGCCTAGTAGCACCACCTGGACAGCAAAGCACCTTTCCGGTGACTTTCCCAAATAATTTTTTTTCAGTCTGTGTCCTTGTTCTTCCTAAAATATTCACTCTTATTTCCCTGCAGTTATTATAAGATGTATCTGCCTTGCTTGGCAGCATTAGTTTGCCACTTTCCTTTGTTTTTTTTTTGTTCTCGCAATATGCATTTTTCACAGGAAGACCATGGTGAGTTATACACATCATTTAATGTATTCATAATATTTACCTTAAATGGCACCGTCATTTTATTTGTGGTGCATGATATTAACTATATTGTCTTAATTTTTTGTTATCATTCTATGATAAAGCCATCAAATCTTCCAGTGTGTCTCTTGCCTCCAGGGTGCTGACTTATTAATTTAACATCACCATTTCTGCTTTAAATTGTACTGTTTTGCTACCTTTTGCATTGTTACAGCCACAGCTCCTACACAGCTATGTATTGCAGTGTCTTCTCCAGTAAACTACAGTTTTATATTCTTCATGCCTACACTCATTAACTTTGCCTTTGATTTATCCAGCTATTTTCAGCCAATGCAATGCTAACACATTTATAACTTAACTGAGTTTATTGGCCCTTAAAACAATATAAAGGGTGAGAATGTGATTAAAAGAAAAATTATTGTTGATTAATGTGAATCAGCCATTGTAACCACATTTTACTAAGTAATCATTTCTAATTATTATTAGACTGAAGAAAAAAATTTGTTCATTTCTTTAAATGTGACTTGAATCTGTAATGTCATTAAGTCAAAAAAGATAGCACCCCACTATTTTTCCCATATAATTATTTCTCCCAAACTTCTTGCACTGTATATACATTCTGATGTGCCTTCCATTCATTATGCAAAAATGTAACTAATAAACCTGACCTGTAACAACAAAGGTACGCTCTCAGCTTGGACATTTTAAGACTTACATAGTTTGTTTCAAATAAGGAAATGGAAGGGGGGAAATAAACTTGCTCAGGGAAAAAGACATCTTAAGTATGTAGTTAGTTTAATATACACAAATCCTTTTAGAAATATGGAATCCATTGACCAAAACATGTTGGAAAGAAACAAAGAAAGAATATTCAGATTTGATCACAGAAAATTTGAGGAAACATTTTTATATTAGTGTAATTTTTTAATCAATGTCAAAAAAAAAAAATATATATATATATATATATATATATATATATATATATATATATATATATATATGGGTCTACCTGATAACACCGACACGCCAAAACACCGACAACGAAATAACCTACACGACAAAACCGAAAGTTCAAAAACATGAAACTTCACATGCCCAACAAACCACAATCCCGACAATCAACAAAACAAATAACTTTCCCAAAAAACACACACACAACACAAGCACACCAAAAACCTTACAAACCTACACTAAACCTTACATACACAACTATATATGCACTAACCTTAACCCAAACCCTAACCCTAAGGTCCATCACTATCACGCACTTACCTTACCCGCACCCTAACCCTAACTCACTTAATCTGCCCCTAACCCTTAAGTCCATCACTATCGCACACTTACCTTACCCGCACCCTAACCCTAACTCACTTAACCTGCCCCTAAACCTAATGTCCATCACTATCACACATTTACCTTACCCACACCCTGACCCTAACGTCCGTCCCTATCACACACTTACCTTAACATGTCGGTGTTCTCAGCGTCGGGATTCTCAACTGTCGGTCTTCTCTGTTGTCGATCTTCCGGTGAATGTTATCTCATTGTAGTTCTTCTCAGCTTTCGGCGTAATCAGGTAGACCCATATATATATATATATATATATATATATATATATATATATATATATATATGGGTCTACCTGATCAACCTCTATGGCTACTCACAAGCTATAAACTCTCCAACCAGAATAAATAAACTCAATAATAAAGAAAGCATCCTAGATTGGATACTAACAAATTGTCCACAGCAAAACTATACAACAGGAACCCTCCCAGATGACCTTAGTGACCACTCTCTAACATATATTATCAGACATAAAACAAGTTTAAATATCTCCACTTCAGTCAGAACTGCCCGTAGTAAAAAACACTTTGACCAGGAACTGTTTCTAAACGAACTTAAACAATGTAATTGGTCACCCCTTAAGTTCCTCCCTATAAATGAAGCAGTTAATTACTTCAATACCACTTTCCTAGTGATCCTAGACCATCATGCCTCAATGCGTTCCATAAGAATGAAAAATAAACCAGCCCCTTGGCTCTCAAATCATAGCAAGAAATTAATCCTTAGTAGAAATAAATCTTGGACTAAATGGCGTACCAAAAAGAACATGATTGATCACCAAACCTTTAGACAACAAAGAAACCTAACAAAAAAAGCTATCCTACAAGATAAAAAGAACTTTTATATTCAACTACAGCAATCATCCCTTCAACAACCTCAAAAGTTCTGGTCTGCTATTAACACACTACTATCCCCAGGCAAAGCAGCAACACCTAATCCACTAGGCTGCAACCCTGACTTTCCATTACAAACAGCAAATGCCTTTAATACTTTCTTCACTACTGCTATACTAAATCTAGCTAACCAACAAAACCCTAATACCTCTAAGTTGCCTAGTCCAAGCTCCACTCCTCCCCCTTTTCACCTTGAACCTATACCCACCTCCTATATCTCCTCCTTACTTCAAAAATTAAAACTACCCCCTCAGCTGATAAATTACCAGCAGAATACCTCAAAATAGGAGCCAAAGCCATTGCCTACCCAATCTCCATATTGATCAATAGAACTATAAAAGAAGGCACTATCCCAACAATTTGGAAAATCTCTCATATCATTCCTCTTCACAAAGGTGGTGACTCTACTGAGTTCTCCAACTTTCACCCCATAGTTCTACTCTCTCCACTTGCCAAAATAATGGAAAAATGCATCCACAAACAATTAATAACCCACCTACTCCACTATAATCTCCTAGCTAACTGTCAACATGGTTTCCGGCCTTTCCACAGTACCACTACAGCCTTGCTATCATTTGCCAACTGTATCAACATAAATCGCAACAATAATATTTTTTCCTCAGCATTCTTTGTAGACCTATCTAAAGCCTTCGACATGGTCAATCATCAACTTCTCCTCCACCTACTAAAGTCCCTCTCTCTTGATAATCCTGCTATGAACTGGTTTACATCCTACCTGGAAAACCGAAAACAAGCAGTTCTCTGGCAAAACCATCTTTCAGACCTCCTGCCCACCTCCATAGGTGTTCCTCAGGGCTCTATTTTAGGTCCACTACTGTTTTCCATTTTCATAAATGACCTTCATCTCTCTAATCCACTCTCTACCTGCATCCAACACGCTGATGACTCTACCATCATTTGTTCAGCCTCATCCCTAACAGAACTTCATTCTATAACATAAAAAGCCTTCTCCACTATAGAACAATGGTTCTCCAACCACTGTCTTCTCCTCAACCCAAAAAAACCAAGCTACTACTCTTTACACCCTCTCACTTGTCTCCCCCTCTTCATTTCACACTTACATCCAACAATGGTACCATTACATCCAACAATGGTACCATTATCTCTCCAGACCCCACCACCAAACTCCTAGGAAGTACAATTGACAATCAACTAAAGTCTGACACTCACATAAACACTACAATAAAATCTATTAACAAAAAACTTGGATCCCTCTATAGAATCAAACCCTTCCTGACACCAGTAGCCAGAACCACTATAGCTAGAACCCACTTAATCTCTACCCTGTTATACACTTCCCCCATATATACCAATCTTTCTAAAAATAATCTTAACAAACTAGCTAAATCATATAACAATATTGCCAGATTTGCTACAAACTCTCTATACAGGACTCATCACTGTCAGAATCTAAAACAACTAGGCTGGCTTGAATTACCTCACCTATTACAATTTAACCAACTTATAATTGCCCACAAAGCCCTGCACCAACCCAACAACACCCCAATTCTCTCTACCTTCATAAGACCATACAATAACTTGAGGAATCTGCGCTCTGCTAACAAAATGTTGATTCATACTTGCTTATCAAATAATTTAGCAGGTGACTCCATATTCTCTAATTCAGTTGGTAAAATATGGAATCAATTACCACAAGAACTGACAACCCTAACCTCTCTCTCACTATTTAAAACTAACCTAAAACTTTTCTTCTCTAACCACTGGTTATGCTCTTGTACCAATCCTGACTAACTGTTTTTTTTTCTCTAATTATCTAATACCCTCAAAACACATTTTTCTTAACCACAACCCTGCATTTGCCATTCTTTATACTAGCCTTCCTTCTTGATTTCTAACACTGTCACTCACAAGTACTACTTACCATGCTTAACTCTCCCACTCATTTTTTCTACTCCTTTTTTAAATATTGTTAAACTAAGATGATTTTACTTCATACTAATGCCTTTTTCTAATTTTTGTATTAAATATTTCTGTAAGTTTTGTAGTATGTTTTTCACTGTTTTTTACTATGTTTTTTTTTTAACTGGAGCTTTTCTCCCCGGGCCTCCACTGAAAATGGATATGTATCCAGTTGGACTAGCCCGGTCAACAAATGTAAAATAAAAATAAAATAAAATAAAAATAAAAAAAAAATATATATATATATATAATATATATGTATATATATATATATATATATATATATATATATATATATATATATATATATATATATATATGTATATATATATATATATATATATTTAATTTAAAAGATTGAAAATATGAAGAGGAATAGGTTAATTTCGCTAGAGCTATGAAAGCTGAGAATGAAATCTATGACAACTAATTTTGTGACTACATGCCTCCTGTATTGACTGCTTGAATGATGAATTGACTGATGAATTCACTCATTTATTTATTTTGCCTTTTTATTAAACAAAGTAGTTTACATTTCAGAATATGACCCCATAAGAAAAGAGGCATGAAACTATTTAGGTGTGGCATCCTACCTCAATTGGCTGCAGATCTTATACGTATTATTCTTGTAAATCATAAGTGAACATATCTTACCTAAGAAAATCACAAAGCAGTTAGTTATGCTACTAATTAAAATGAAATATTTCAGTAAAATTTTCATGTTTGGCAAAGAAGGGACAGGCAGTCAAATGCAGTAAGCCAGTAGATGCATAGCAAAAGTGATTGTGCATGCAATAATCCTCTTCCAAAAAAAAAAAGAAAGTAATAATACAAAGAATAGATCATGAGACCATATGATGCCTAGTCATACAGACCTTTAAGTGCACAAACATAAAGGTTTTTGACACTCTTGTCAAGCATGTCATACTGCTTACCTCCCGAATCAAGCACGGCCTTACATGATAACAGTGATGTAAAAGATGTGTCTACACATCCTTTCAACATGACTTTCCACAAAGGTAGCCAAAGTAGGACTTCTTTTTTTTTTTTGGTGGACACTTATGTTTGGTGAGGCACTGGCTTCCAAAGCTAAACACAATTCACCTCACCTGTATGTTACTGAGTATAAAAGGAGTGATGCTAGTATTCTGGAATAGCTGAATAATTCAAGACCTTTCATTTCCTTTTTTAGAAATCATTGGGGGTCTTTCCAAGTTGCGCTATGTGCTTGGATTTATACATATCAAGGCAGGGGATGTATTTGATGATGGATCTGATAAGGGAAGAATGCCAGAATAGAATGAATTATTTCACTCTTGAAGATATTTCCTTGATAATTAGCTGGACCAAATAGAATAATTTGTGATTATGGTATTAACATAATGACTAAATGAGAGAGAGAGAGAGAGAGAGAGAGAGTTGTTCACATAAGTACCAAGATCACTTATAATCATTTCTGTCTAAAGAGGAGCACCAATTATAACATATGAGGTGGAAATAACATGAGTTGTGAACAGTATTTTGGCCAAGTGTTACTATGTTGCATTTTTTGCATTCATTTTTACACCATTTTAGTACACACATATATCAACATATTCAACCCCCTTCTGGAGTTATTTAGTATCATTGGCTGTGCAAAATAATGGTACCCAGCTTGTAATCATTAGCAAGCTTGGTCAACCAAACTCCTGGGATATTGGCTTGGATGTCTGCAAAAATGCCAAACAGGAGAGCTGCTAGCATGGATTCATGTGACTCTCCAATCATTAGAATTTTACATTATAGAGTGCCAGCAACTTTTACAATCTAATATCTGTTAGATAGCCAGTCTGCAATATAGTAAACAATTTATTGTTTACATTAAGGTTTTTATTTTTTCAATTATTCCAGTATGGGTAATAGTATCAAAACCCTTAGCTCAGTAAAGGTAAATTGTGTGCACAGAGTAACCACTGTCTACAACCTATGTAACCTTTTCAAAGAAGCTTATTAGGTTCAGTAGGTAGGTCATGCTTCTCACAGAATCAAATTGTGGGGTTTAATTAAGTTGCCTATGTCTGCATAACTGAGTTCTGCTATGTTAACATTATTAAATTGAAACCCACCACATTAGCCCCAATCTGCCTTCCTTGTGAATATCTAAAGTTGGTTGAAGTATTCTAATAAGTTGCTCCATCAGTAAAACATATGTTCCTAAAATCTGGAAAAAAGCCACATTCTTCACTTCCACAAAGGAGGGCATTCAACTGAGCACTCAAACTGCAAGCCCACTGCCACCCTCTCCTCCTATCAATAATACTCAAAAATGCATCCAGTCACAACTCTTACATTACCTCCCACAAAATAATCTCCTCTATTCATCTCAGCATGGCTTTTGTCCCAACCACAGTACCTTTACCACTTTAATTAGTTTCCCTAATACATTAAGCACAAATAGGAATGACAGAAACTTAGTGTCTGCCCTCTTCCTGGATTTATCCAAGACCTTTGACACAGTCTCTCACACTGTTGTCCTATATAAACTTCATAACATAGGACTCAATACCACTACTATATCATGGTTCCATAGCTACCTCCAAACGAGAGTTCAAGTTGTCAAGTGGCAAAAAGACATCTCATGCTTGCTCACCATCCTAGTCAGTGTACCACAAGGACCAGTGTTGGGGCCCATTCTCTTTAGCGTCTCCATCAATGACCTACATAACACCTGTAAAACTGCATCCCTAGTACAGTATGCAGATGACACCACAGTTACCTGTATCGCAAAAAAATATATATACTACAAGAACTTACCCAGAAGTCCTTCTCCTCTATACAAACCTGGCTGTCATCTGCCCATCTATTCCTAACCCCAGATAAATCCAGACTAATCCTATTTACTCCCAAACAATTTACAATCAAAAAACTCCCTCTCAGTTATCCCATACAAGAAAACAAAACAGAAATTGAAGTTGTCACACATACTAAACTGCTACATGTCTATTTAGAGGAGAACTTAAAAAATCTGACACACACATCTAAAATATAGTGAAAAAATACAATAAAAAGTACATATTATCAATAGATCTAAACCCTTCCTCTCAGACACCATTGCTTCTTCTCTCCTCTTGCCTACTTTAATGTATCCTGCACCTATCATTAACAACATCCAAATGATCTTACTAAACAAACTTGAACAGTGTTACTACAAAATAGCACAATTCACTGTCAACCTTCCAAACAGAACCCACCAATGTGTCACCCTAAAGGAATTACAGAGGCTGGAAATCCCACATTATCTAACCTACTCACAATTTCCACAGATCCACAACATTGTGTATAAACCTAACAACTGACCATCCATCTCCAACCTCACACAAATATATAATACTTCCAGGCCACTATGTTCATTGGACCAACATCTATTAAGTAGCCAAACCCAACAATTATGCTGGCATGTCACTGCCCTCCCATTACCTCGCTAAATCCTGGAACTCCATCCTACTAGCAGTATGGCAAGACACTTCCTGAAATCATTTAAAACCCAACTAAACTCCTACCTATTCCATTAACAACTCTGTACATGTGATGTTCCTGGATAGTCTCCAAACCTTTACTATCTGTCACCACTCCTTTATATAATTGGCCATAATACACTTATTTCTCAAACTACCTATCGTCTATCATTCTCTGCTACTCTCTGTGTCTCCCTTTTACCTGGACTTCTTCAATACTCCTTCATAATTTGTAACCATCTTCATCCTATAATTACTTCACTTTCTCCTACTCAATAACTATTTACAACTGATTCAAAAATAACTAGATTCTTATAAGCTTGTTATTAACCAATATTTTACTGTATTCTTGTTTTAACTTTTGTTTTCATCAAATGTCATAATATTACTATTCAATGTATGTACGTTTATTATTCTGTGTATGTACTTGTATTACATTTTGATTAACTGTCATATCATTACTATTGTATGTATGTAGATTTATTATGCATATCTTATATAACTGCTTTTTACTTATTCTGTAAACTAAAGCATTGGTCCATAGGCCTCTGCTAAAAATGGGATCTGTGCTCAGTCACACTTTTCCCAGTAAACAAAATCAGTCAACAAACAGAAATTAAAATATCTTCCATGGCTTTGCAAATATGGCTGGTGAGGGTGATGGGCCTATAATTAAGTAGGTCTAGAGGGGCCTCTCTTCTGGTGAAGGAGTCATTATGGCTATTCTACAGACACAACTGTGGGCACACTACACAGAAACAAACACTTCACTAAAAACACCAGAATTGCAATAGCCTAAACCTATCTTCTTTCCATCTTATTATATGTAGCACCCACTCTCACTAACCTTAGAAAAACTGAACTTCAAAAACTTGAAGTCTGCTACAATAAAATAGCAAGGCTTGCCACAAACGCACCTGCTAGGTCTCATCACTGCCTAGCAGTCAGGCAACTCAACTGATTGGAATTCCCACATCTCTTAAACTACACACAACTATTAATGGCCCACAAAATCCGTTCTGACCCTGAAAAAATACCTGCCTTACTAACACTTCTGCAATCCTATACTTCTGCCAGGCCTCTTCGCTCATCAAAAAGAAACCTTATTCTAACTAACACCACTAAAAATCAAGCAGGGGTCTCCCTCTTTTCTAACTTAGTAGGTAAACTCTGGAATGCCCTACCACACACACTCACCTCCCTATCATCCCATACATTATTTAAACCTTCATTAAAAAAAATCTGGTCAGAAAATGGATATGTCCATGCTGTACACCTGGCTGATAAAGTAGCTAGGCTTCAATTCACTTCCGCTAGTTAAATTCACTTCTTACATCTCTGTTGATGGCAGCTCTCATCTATTCATCCTTCTGACTCTATACAAAGCTACAGTTACCACAAACAATAAGTAAATATATCTACTGTTCCTAAATTTCTACACAGAGATATAGTGTTGACATTTGTTAATCCATCTCGGTTGAATTATTTATTGTAATTTTACCAATAGTTTTGAAATATGCTGCTAGTTCATTCTCTATTGTCTCCATAGAATTGTAAACTTACAGATGTATATACCAACAGTTTTATTTAAAAAAAAACAAAAAATATATATATATATATATATATATATATATATATATATATATATATGTGTGTGTGTGTGTGTGTGTGTGTGTGTGTGTATATATATATATATATATATACATATATACATATACTACTAGGGCATCTTAATGCATGCTTAGTCTCTTGTGTGATTTATACATTACATTATACATCTGTTTTTATTATATGTATACATAGTGTTCCTTGTGTGTATTCTGTTAATTGGAGCTTTTCTCCCCAGACCTCTGCTGAAAAAGGACATGTGTCCAGTTGGACTTTCCCAGTAAACAAATGTAAAATAAATAAAAATAAAATAAAACCCTGTAGTCAGCCTGAGGTTGATCAATTCAAACAGGGCTCAGACAGTATATACTTAACACTAATGGGAATGTGACCTGATATTTGTTTGGTCCCGTGGAAATATTATTTGTAACCTTTGCAACAATTCTCAGACATGTTCCCAGATGATTTCAGGTCAAATTAAATGTTCAGGGATAGGTGGGGGTGAGGAGGGTCAACAATGTGGGTAGATGGGTGATGTTTTCACTCAATTATTTTGCTTTTTATTTTATTGGGGCCCG